>NW_025408699.1:0-70764 GCF_020360975.1 Hirsutella rhossiliensis | reverse complement strand
TTATATCTTTATATAAGTTAGTAATAGTTAATAACTTTAAGTAAAACAATTACCTATTACGCTATAATCTAAAAGTATATATATATAATATCCTATAATTTAAATATCTAATACTATTTAGTTACTATAGCTTACTATTACTATATATAAGGTCTTTAGATCTTATTATATTATACTAGTCTATAGCCCTTTTATAGATAGTATACTTTATTTTTACTTAGTCTTTATTCGTTTTATATAGGTATTCTTTTAATTTATTATTAATGTTTTTTTTTATATTTTTATTATATAATATTATATTAAGTTTAAAAGACTAATTTCTTATACTAATTAAAGTTTCATTAACGCTATATCGTTTATATTATACTACTTTATAGTTAATTATATACTATACTTTATAATTCTATTTATTTATATTAAAGGTTGTTTTATTTAGTAAAAGTTAAGACGGCTTGTCCGCCTCCGAAATGGTGGTCTTGGCCCACCACATTCGGTGGTTGCCCCATCGCAATCTTCGGCCTCCATTCCCCGCCGCTTCTGCGTCACCCATAAAAGCCCAGGTCCTGCCCAGGTATTCCTCATGTACCATGGATGTTCTTCCTTTTCATGTTGACTTAGTCATCTTTTCAACTAACGCGCTGTTCCTTCGCCCATCAGTTGCCACAAGACGAGAATTACCCTCGCAACTACACTTGGGGAGGTTTTGTTCTTCATCCTCGCCATATCTGCCACAAAGGCACCGGCGACTCGAAACTTTTTCTCCTATGGGCTTGCACGATGTCGGCTGCGCGACCGGCTCGGCCACCATCCTCCTTCTGGCCGTACAACCAACGCCCCGACATCTCGCCAAAGGAAGAGCGCGGCGGATGTGATGCAACTAGATGCACATTGGTTCGGCTGTTCAAAATTACTGAATCAGGCATGCCACATGCTATGGCCTATTTCCCTATGCGGATAAGAGTGGCCAGACACCGCGGACGCTGACTTCGTGCTTCGGTGTTAACGTTCCTCTACATATCGATTTTGCCTCTGGAAATACTGGATACTCTTAAGAAGTCGAGAAGGTCCATCAATGCGAACGGACCCTGGAATGGGAAATGAGGCGGAGTCTTGCTCACCCGCTGGTGCTTGGTGCAGGAGTAGGAGGCCTTATCGACATTGACATCAATCGTGGTACGCAATCGCAAGGATTCTCCGAGAGAAATCGAGAGTGGGAACGCAGCCGGCCCCTAACGCCGACCCGAAATCACATAATCAACAGTTGACCGGGGTTTTGGAGACACACCAGCGTCCCATCTCTTCTCGCCTCCCGATCGACCTCTTGGGGCGGCACAGAAGCCTGCGCTGGGCAAGGTTTCCGAATGGCAGGGATCTTCGTCGGTCATACACCGCCTCGACCAACGAGTGACGTGTTCTCACGCATTGATGAATGGATCGTCTCTCCAAGCTTGATTCTCATTATGCAGCGGGGAATCATCGGCTCGCCGGTTGCGCGGCAGGGATAAACTCACGGACTTTTGAGCGAACGCGTTGTTGGGTGAGTATGACGAGGCAGAACTGAAAGAGGATGGACTCGCGGTAGCCCACATCCAGCACGAGGCCCTGACTAACAATCTTGCTCATCAGGCCAAAACACCAACAGGACTTTCCGTTCGAGGGCGCGCGCCCACCACCGTGGGACAGACTCCCGAATCCTCCTAGCTATGAACTAAGATACAGGAACTTTGCAGCGCCGAGCCGATCACGTTTAACCCCAAAATGTGGAAACTGTACCGAGAAGGATCTGGGTAGGACGCAACTCATACCACATGCCCACCGTCGGCGGGGTGGCAGTTTTCCACGGCACAAATCACCTTGAAGCGTCCTGCACAGCCTGCTTTGTTGGTACTGGACCGGACCGGGTCCTGGACGATCCTCCCGCCGCTATCCCGTCGCAAAGGGGGCCAGGATGGCACTGCAAAACCTGATCGGAGTGTGACTCAACCAGGCCTCCTATGGGTAAGCCCGCAGGATGCAATGGCCCTGCCTTGCGAGGGTGATGTCCATGTTCGCACCCCTTGTGAAAGTGTTGGGACGTGAGCGGTCAGGGGTCCCAAGAGGTGCAACCAGCGGCGCCGATGGATTCTGCCTTGCGAATCGGTCGGCCCGAATCTCTCGTTTCGCCGGTCCTGCCAGTCCGTAGCTGCAGCGCTGCAGACTCCGTTGGTGCGTTGCAGCTGGATTCAGGCGGGAACGGAAGGTAGTCCCCTGTTGTTCCGAGAGCTGACCATCGTCGGAGCCAAATTTAGTAACCTTCAGGGACAGTGACAGAGGGGGTTGACGGGGATGACTGATATGGAACGGTCTCGATCCTGCGGCTCCTACCTCTCGGCGATGGAATTGTTTGCAGGACGACTTGTCCGACCTCAGCTCAAAGTCCCTTGCTGCTGGGTATCTGGTTGACGCGCCGCGAGAGGGCAACTGCCCCTCAATAAATAGGAAGGCTTCCCACCTCAGCTTTCCTCTCCCCTCTCATACCTTTAGTACAGACTACGCACGCATCTGGTCTCCAAAACATGGCCGCTCCTGAAGTTCAAACCATATGTTCCCTGCCGCAAAGGCAGCGAAAGAAAAAACACCCAGATCTCGCGCCCAAGGAACGTCGTCATGATGCCACGTTACTAGAAACTTGCGGCGAAGGCCAATATTCACAGCATAATGCAGAAGGCTTGTTGACGATGAACGGTATGCCGCTGAAGGGAAATCGTACTGGAGATAAATTCCTGCTGACATTTCAAAGACCAGGAAGTCGTGATGGCACTCGATTGGTCCGGCCACAATTGGTCCGATGACATGCAGTTTGTCTCGCACCCCATGGACAGGTGTTATGCTTCCAATTCTGGTGGCGAAGTCGACGAACACCTCGGCAGTGCGTTGAAGCCTGTGGCGGCTCAGCTTGCAGCGGACAATCCTCAGGCAATATCAGGTAGTCACCACCTGCCACACTGTTCATTTCGCGGGACTGACAGAATTTTATTCAGGTTCCATCGTACGGGTGGAAGATATCCAGGAGGGGATAGCAAGGCCACTGAGAAGTCTCCAACGCTGATAGACCCAGCCGCCCGGCAGCGGTGATGGGCCCACGGTAGATGTTGCCGATGACAATTTGATCCAGACAGCGTTGACCTGGCCCAAAGCCGGTACTGCCAAGCAGTCGGTGGATCTTTCAAGGCTCGGTATGGACCAACTCAGAGGTCCTCACTACTCCTCCCCTCTTTCCTCGCCGGGCTCGAGCGCATCTGCTCCTGCACCCGCCAATGCTGAGAGCCTCTCTCTGAAGAGCCCCCTTAATGACGATGCGGGCTTTCAGCATTGGCTGAATGAAGGTCAACAGCACGTCATCGCACCGATATTCAACAGGACGAAGCGATTACTGGGGGACAGCCATCATGGCAGTGGCGCTGATGATCAACAGGAAACAAAACGTTTAAGGTTATCCTCCGCGGCTGAACCTCGCACTTTGCTGCATCAACCAGGTGTTTTCGATATTGCCTCGATCCCAGTCGACGATGGGATTGATTCTCAAGACCAGGGCCTCGACTATTGGAGACTCGTCGCATCAATGGCAGTCACGACGACAATCTCGATGACAATCGATTGGCTGTGAGGGCACTTGCCCGCTATCCCACGAGCGGCTCCTATCCAACCGCGGCTCATCAGGGCGGCCTTATCAGTTCTCCTGCAAGCCTTGGCTCTGACCCTATTGCTTTCTTCTGCCACGACGAGTCAACCTCCCTAGACGGCACACAGCGGTCGCTGCAAAATGGGCCCCATTCCGCAATATCGTTCCGTGGACCGCAAGAGATGGAACAATCTGGACAATGTAAATCATGCGCGATTTTTCGTGCAGCTCTCTTTGAAGCACTGTCCTTACTATCCAACCCATTCCCTAAGGATGTTTCGGGCAAGGCAAGGCATAGCCAACCCGTGAGCAACACCCTGAAGCGGCATTACAACTTGCGCGGAAGGTCTACGGCTCCAGAGAGCAGTCGCAGAGTACCTGCCAACGCAGAGTCTCTGAGTCCTATCGACGAGAATCGCAATGGGAGTGATGATAGAATTTCTGGTAGCGACGACGAGGACGATCCTCTAATCGTCAATAGCGGTAAAAGGGTGCTTGCCAAGCGCCGCCGGTGGTCAGCGCTAGAGGAACGTCGGCTAAGAGCATGGAAGAGGAGAACAAGTCGGAGTCCTGGATCGCTTCCAAGCTCAATCGGACGGTGTCGGCGGTCAAACAACAGTGGCGCAAAATGAGTGAGGAATAATAGTGTACCGCATCTGTAACTGTTGGTGAAATGTTATTTCAATACACATCGGAATAAGGAGGTCACACAGCTAGGTTCAAGATGCATGTTCTATTTCTAAAGGGGCAGTCTGAAGGGGCTATTTATACACGAGGTCTTAGGGACTTCTGGGGACCTCCTGAGTAAGGTGCTCTACCCACACATACGTGGCTGTGCCCACGCATAAAGGGGTAGCCTTCCTTACTCATGAAGTCCCCATGCGTTCCTAATACATAGGCCAGGAATCCCTTCTCCAGGTCCATCCCTATCGGGGCTGCCCCAGTCCACCGACAGTAACTACTGAGGGCCAACTCGCTCCTCCTACTTACAGCATGATGGATAACATGGATAAATATTCATAGGGCGAACCAAGTAGTATTTTATATAGCTACTTCAAGCACGCTCCTATCTTACCTCTTCCCGACAAAGCCGTCGTGCAGCCAATCCCGAGCACGAAAAGGGCTGGCAGCGAATCCCCGAAGCTTCAGCATCATCCTTCGATATATCTCACCTACACAACACAGCAACCAGAATCTACCCCACGGACCTCGGAAATTCACCTGCACATGCATTTTCCTGAGCACAGCCTGGGCTCCTCGAAGCACCCTGAGCCGCCCTGAGCCGATCCTGAGCCGCCCTGAGCCGATCCTGAGCCGCCCTGAGCCGATCCTGAGCCGCCCTGGGCTGCCCTGATGACCTGAGCTGCCCTGAGCTGCCCTGAGGGCCTGAGCTGCCCTGAGCTGCCGGAATACCGCCTGAGGCCCTGGGCTGCCCTGAGTTGCCGGGAAACAGCGACAGGCTTTACCCAGCTTGCGTGCAGGGTATCGACTAAACCATTTATGACTAAGTTGCCACCATTTCTAGGACACTGATTTCACTCGTTCCCACGCCCAGTGCTGAGCGGCTGAACATTATGCTGCATGCTTGTCCGAGTTGGCGATACATGGAAGACCCATGGCTTACCCCGCCTATCGAGCTTGCCAAGCTGCCGTACAGTACAGTAGTATAAGGTTTATAACATACACCGAAAACTTTTGTGCGCCAGCTTTACGTGTTAGGGCTTTGTGAAATACACTCGTTTCAGTTCGGGCCCGTCACCACCGGCTATTGTTTTATTAGGTATCATTCGTGCCCTCCGCAAATGCCAAAGATTCCCGATGCAAGCTTTCTACCATGTCCAGATCACACAAACATTTTGCTTTAAGATACGAAATTGCAACTTGACACATTGAGGGCAGAATCACCCATAGTCTGTGCGACGCGTTGGGTGCATGACCTCAATCATGTTACCATACTTGCGCTTTGGCAAAGCTTGCTGTCCCGTGTTTCTCACGGACACTATTTAGACCTTCTGCTGATGCTATGGTCGCCGCCCTGCCGTCTAAACCGTTCACCAAGAAGTCGCTTCTTTGCATAGCGTCTAATGAGGCTAGGTGATAACTAATCATAACCTCAGTCCAGGATCTGTAATGTTCTGAGCCCCAGTTCTCATTGGGCGGAATCATTCATACATACTGATCGATATGCTGGGACGGCTCTATTCAGACGCACACCTTGGCCGTCTCACGAGACGTGCATAAAGTGCTCGTATGTACAAAGAGCCCTCCCAGCCCAGCATCAAAATTTCGCTCTCATTTGCCTCCAAGCGGAGTCCACATATCTACATGATCCTTAACTGACTTTACTTTTGTAGCTGGATCCTTTCTCCTCACGGTAGCGAACCAGGTTAAGGGAAATATGCACATTAACATTGAAAGCCAGCTCGGACAACACAAGAGCACGTTGGCGCTCAATTTGGATCGGGGAGTTCGCGGCGGCTGGGTTGCCGGGGCCTGGTGTGTGTTTACTGTACTCACAGAATTGTCGCTCAAGGTTGCAGCATCGCTGACCGGAGACCATCATCCTTGGCGCGGGGGCAGCAAACGGCGCCTATCAATTCTCCTTCCTCGATAGAACACCGGAGCTACGCTACTGTATCATGCCCAAATACGTCCTAGGTGTGCAGCCATTATCCCTGCAGCATAATATCTTTCGGAACGAGGGGCTAGGGGACGTAGAAGTGCATTTGGCTGCAGTGTCGCGACTTGCAGAACGAGGACATCTAAGCTGCCTGGGTGTGGCAACCATCCCACGAGTGGGGTGAGATGCAGGAGCGTGTCACGCTGCAATACATACTAGGGGGGCCTCAAAGTCCGCCAATCCCCGTGACTGTGGTGGCCGACTTTGAGGCCCCCGTATTACAGTACTGTACTGCAGAGGAGCACTCATCTCGACAAAGGTCGTACGAAGCTGAAGCATGCTGTGACTTGTAGAGCAATGGCACCTTGTAAGCAGCACGTCTTCCTGCAGTAGATAGAAGCGACTACTAACCTTAGTAAATGTACCATCCAGTTCAAAATGCGCTACGTCTCCTCACTCTCCTGGCAGAGACGCGCAAAGTGACGATCATTTCTGTCGGCCTCGACAAAGGCACTTTCCGGCTCTATTTGCGTGCTTCTTGACGCAGGCATCGGCTCCGAGCGCTGATGAACATTTCCATGCCGCAGACTGATTTCTCTCCTGTCAGCCTTGGCAAGGTCCTAGAAGCGGTTGTCGCGGAACGCCGGAACGCATCTCCTACACAGCGGAGGCCCGTAGCCTCCTCCCCGCAAATCACCTCGGGGCGAGAAAACGTAGGTCAGCGGAGCAAGCACCCATGCTCCTGCAGGAACAGACTTACATGGTATGGCGAACTGGCAAGGTGGTCCTTCGATATCAAAGGCGCGTACAACGGGGTCTGCAAAGAGCGAGTGCTGGAGAGGATGAAGCGAGGGGGATACCAGATAGACTGGTGGATTGGAGGGATGCGTTCTGCTCCGGGACGGACGGCCTCAGTGGTAGTGAGCGGGCACACGTCCGAGCAACGAGTCTTGCCCCAAGCAGGTCTGCCGCAAGGATCACCATTGTCGCCAATTGCGTTGCTGTTCTTCAACGCAGACTTGGTGCAGAGACGCATCAATGCCAAAGGCGGCGTGAGGGCGTTGGTGGACGACTACTCACTCAGCCTCGGTGACGGGGCCAACGGCGGAGGCGAACCGAGAGGGCATCCAATCAATCATTGCCGAAGCGCTCCAGTGGGAAAGATGCAGCGGCGCAACGTTTGAAGCGGACAAAACGACTGTCATTCACTTCACAAGAGCAATGGAGCGCACCTGCGACACACCGTTCATGACCAAAGGACAAGAGGTCATACCGAAGAGCAGCGTGAAACTACTAGGGGTGGTCGGGCACAAAGCCGGTCCATGGAGCAGATGGCTAGAGCGGCCGCCAAACGGCTCACGGCCGCATGTCTTTGCGAAGACTGAAGATGATATCCCTGCAAATGGCGAGAAAACTGTTTGTCGCGACGGTAGCGCCAACCATGCACTCCGCCTCTAGTGTGCGGATGCACACGTGCGGCGTGAGAGAGGCGGCTTAGCTAGATAGGGCCCAGATGGTTGGGGAACAGGGCTGTCACGGGAGCCTCCGGCACAGTTGCAGCGGTGATAGCCGAGGCTGAGGCCGGCATCGCATCGTTTCGAGAACGGCACGGTCAAGTCGCGGCGAGGTTCTAGATCGGCCTGCGGACGCTCCCCAAGACGCATCCTCTGGCATCATCAAAGGTCAAAGCGAGCAAGCGACTCGTCTCGTCGATGCGAAGGATTGCCTCGATGATCGCGGAGTCAGACACAGAGCGAATGGAGATCATCCACGAGTACTCTGGCACCACGGAACGACCGCGTCGTGGGCGAGCGGGATCAGATACAGGTGGTCAAGCCAAACGACGTGGAAGGTATCGTCGTCGCCACTTCCAGCTCGCAGAGGAAGGAGGTGTCGTTCACGACACTAGCCTCAACAGCACGAGCGAGGTGCTGGCCAGCTACTCGGTCACCCTCGGATCGAGGGATGAGCAGAACCCGTACATAGCAGAAATCGCGGCAGTGGCAATGGCGCTGGCCAGCTGGACTGCGTCACCGAGATTTGACGATCATGACGAGCAACTGCTCGGTATTGAGGTAATCAGGCGGGCACGCCAACAGTCTGGCCAGTGCACAATCCTACAGATATACGACCGCATCGATGCAACAGAGTCCGGGTGGGCGAAAAATATGCCTGTCAAACGATTGTCTACATCTTTTCGAACCCGGCACCAGAAGCCCTCATTATGCAGCTGACCAACCAGTGTTTGGATGCTGCTCTGGCCTTGATGTAGGTCTCTTCTCGTCGCCGCAATCCAATTATAAATGTCTTGTTGGCCGGCAAGAGTACTCGAATGGCTATGAAGATATGTTATGATATCCCGAGGAGCACTACCAGACGCCACAAGATCTGAAATATTGGTAGCGTCGCGCTCTTCGAGTCGGCGATGCACTGGGTGTGCCGACGGGTCCCCGCTTGGTGAGTGGTTGTGCTCAGCGCACTCCTTGTCTGGTCGATGGCTGAGAGTCCAAGTGTGTCCATCTAGTGACTCTTTAGCTAATATTGAGAACTTGCAACCCGTTTTGCGACTAGAGGTTTGGCGTGCTCGTTCGACTGTGTCGGTCGGTGGCAGTCTGTTCCGGTCGCGGGCGCACACTATTTTGACCCTCCCATTTGGAGTCTTCTTCTCACGAAGAGAGCATGCAAGTGGGCATTGATTGTGTAACAATAGGGGTGATGTGTTGTATTTCCTTGTGTCTGCGTCCTCCTTTTCAATGCCCTCTTCTAGGCTCCCTATTTATATCCCTTGGTTCCCTATTGATATCCCCTTCTCAGTTGTATAGGTACAATATCTAGGGCCGGGCTCCTTTCCCAGCCCCCTTTGCATACTGACTTTCCTAGTCGCCGAGGGCTCTTTCAGCTTCACCCGTATATGCAGTCTCTCTACAGCTTGTGTGGCTGCCTAATGCGGTCTCCTAATAGCCTTCTGCAGCCTCAGAACTCTCTGCAGGCTGCCTTTCTGTCTAGCCTGTCGGGGCCTTAGCTGTATACCCTTATGGTCACCCCGAGCTCAAGATCTCAGACGTGCTTCGCGACACTTCTGGAGGCGGTGATGGCCGAGCGGATTTCCTTTCCGATGGAAACGTTTGGGCTGTTGCCTACTAACCGCTTTGGAGCCAGGAAGAGGGGTTCCGCAGAGCAGGCTCTCGTGCTCCTACAAGAGAACATTTACAAAACATGGCGAATGGGAAAAGTGCTTGGTCTTGTGAGCTTCGACGTAAGGGCGCATATAACGGAGTGTTCAAAAACAGGCTTCTACAACGGCTCGCAGCGAGAGGCTTGGCAGATGATCCCCTGGATGGGTCGATCGTCGTCGAAGAAGCAGGCCTCAGGAGCTCCCACGTCAAGGCATATCAGCACCGTGGAGAGCTCCTGCTAGGCCTGTACCTGTACGACTACGTATCGCTCGTCAGACTCAAACGCGATAGCAACGACGGGAGCTGTGCAGGTTGGGGAGAGGCCCCTGTCGAGGATGGGCGACCGCCAGGAAGACGTTGGGTTCAGGTGCTCAGGCGGCCGGGAAAGCAGGCCACCGTCCGCCTTCAAATACCTGAGCAGGGACTTTGCCCACGACGATGAGGATTCGTGTCATCGGGGGATTGTGCGGAAACCGTTTCGCCGGCGGATATGGGAGATCCCAATTTTTTTTCACCATTGAAAGGCAGCCGTGCAGCAGCTTGCGCTAACTTCTTTGTACCATGGGAGTTCTTCCTGTGCGAAGAAATGGGCGACATCAACAGCATCCGGGCGCGGGCGCGAAAGGCGCTGGCTCCGAGAATAGGATGTCTCATCAATAACGTGCAACTGCTTCGACGACCAGCCGAGGACGCAGAACGCGACGCCAAGCGATGGGCATCCTCCTCCGGAGATGGCCATCCGACGGTCGGACACGTGGGGACGGACGATGCGGGCGCAGAATCTACAGTGATGTATCAGTCTAACAGCATCGGAAACGCAACGCGGCTGATCGACGTTGTCCGAGGTGCAGTGGACTCGAATTAGATGGCGGCTAAGTCGCCGGAGCTCATGGCGATGATGCAACAGCTCTGTCGGTTCCAACAATCCGTGTTGTGCTCGACGGCCGAGCTGGAGCCCGCCGTGGTTACCCGAACGTGGTAGGTAGGTAGGATTTATTTCGCCCGGAGGAGGTCCCTATAAGGCCTTTACACAGTCTAGAGTACAGTTCCGCACGTTTGTTCCTTGACTCCCAAGCCCCACAGATCATCTTACGCTGCGCCAACCGTACCACTGTTTTGCTCCATGACAGACCTGCTTGAAGGTCAATTTCTCCAAGTGTTCAGCATCCTATTCCCAGCAACTGAAGCGCGATGTGTCGAAGTTGAAGCGTGGTTGTGTTAGTCATTGATGGTGGTTGGTACGCCGATTGTGTTTTCTCATGACGCTGTTCCCTGTTGACGGGCGGGAACCCGGGTGTGCCCTGTTTCACCAGGGGTGCCTCCAGCCGGCTTCGAACCGACCCTTCTGCGACGCAGAGGCTCCAGACGTGTCACCACTACGCCATGGAGGCACCCGAACGTGGGGCGAGACGGATAAGTATGTAGGGGCGGGTATTTTCCGGGGCCGCACTACCACCGCAAAATCAGGTCAGGGCCATCAAGTCGCAGCAGATGAGTGCTTCGAAGGGAGGGAGAGGATGATCCATGGCATACCGTTACAAGATATAACCGTGGTCCGGAAGGCGACCGCCGCGCTGCGGCGCTGCATCGCGGAGAGTCATGGCCGGCCACGGGAGGACGATGTCGAAATGGCGACGGCCGACTTGACTTCGATGAGACCGCAGACGACGCAGAGGCGGGAATGCAAGCCCAATTTGGCCTATCAGCCCTTTCTCGGCGACGGGCAGAGAGTTGGCAACACGGCTGACAAAACGCAGTCGATCGCTTTCTCAATCATATGCCACCAGTTCTGCCAGTTCGTCGGCGGTTTCGAGGGCGGGACCGGTGAGTCGCAAATCATCGAGGCATTCGTTGAGTTGTTCAGTAGGTGGAGCCTTTCGAATCGTCTGCTGATCACGGCGACGTCAGGGACTGCCGCAGCGCGGATCAACAGTATCAATCCACCCAGGTTCTCCAAAGACCAAGGGGCGGCCGCGAACACGGCCAGGGATGTCGACGAGGTGCGACTGACAAGCAAGCTTTCGGATGGATTGGCAAGAGAATGACGCGCTGGTCATAGCGGAGAATTGTTGCAACCCCACGATAGAGTGATGGTGAAGCCAAGAGATTGGCGGAGTGGTTGGCATGACCGGATTACCAACTGTTGTAGAGACGAGTTGCGGGGTGTCGCTCCTACACCCTTCCGCTGCTGTCTGGTTTGGGGCAGCAATGCTACTCGGCGCCAGTTCACTTTCTGGCTGCAGTGAAGACAATGTTGCTTATCAAAGGGTGCAGTCCTTATAGCTCAGTACTACCAAGCAGCCAGAAATGAGGTGCTGTCAGTCGCCTAAGATAGAGGACTTGCTGCACTGTTGTGAAGCCAGAATCGGCCGCAGGTACGGTAACAGGAACCTAGGCATCCATGATCGGCGGAAGTGTCTAGGAGTGACACCCCGCGTTTTCTGTACCCAACCTTCTCCCCCGAACTTGTGCGACAGCTGGTAATTTGGCCCTACAATCATCCGCGAACCACTTGGGTTCACCAGCATTCCATTGCATCGTCTGAGAGGAGTTGGAGCCGGCCCAATCCCTCCATAGTTTTATTTTGCCACACAAGGTTCAATCCTCAGTTCCGAACCTCCGGGCTGCTATACTTCCTCGTTGAGGCCCCACGGCCTCCGCGGGGACGGGACGACGAACTGGGTCTTGACGAAGCAAGGTGGCTTCAGTTCGTTCTTCGGATGTACCCCAAACGTAGAGTGACTCGACCTGAAGGATTATCAGAGTGTGTCACGACATGGTTGTCGTCCAAGGTCGCCGGGTCTTAGGTTGGCCCGTCCATCTCACCCACGCCAGCGGATGACACGACGACAGAAGAACCTTCTTCTTCCGACCTGACACCGACTCAGAGGCATGAACCTCCACGAGGTTGCACTATATGACCTCATCCATCGCCACCGAGACTGGATGGCCCACTGACAATCACCCACAGTCCCTCTCTATAGGAAGTCCCAGATTAGTACCTCTCCCACTCCAACTCCCAAGCCCGCAAGGTATCAGGCAAGCATGGGCTTCGACCTCCACACCGGCGAGACCAACGACCCGAAGAGTGTGCGCAACTGGTGCATCCATATGATGGCCAACATTGCCTCCATGTCCGCCATCGCCAGTAATTCGCCTAAGACTGCGCGCGCCTGAAGAGTGTTGCTAACAATTCCGCACGTACCAATGCATCCATCAGTGGGCTACGACACGTCTGTTATTTCGGACACCATGGCTCTAGACTCGTTCCGCCTCGACATTGGTCTCCTCTCAGCGTTGGGCACGTATCGTGACACTCTGTGAGGCAACATCGTGTCCACGTTCCAAACCGGGTTCTTCTTCGGCTCGCAGCTGACCTTCCCACTCGCCTAGAAAATTTGGTCGGAGAAAGGCCATCTTTGTCGCCGCGACTGTCTTCGTCACCGGCGGTGTGTTCACGACGGCGGCAACGGCTTGCTCGCCATGCTCATTGTCGGATGTGCCGTTGCCGGTCTTGGAATCAGGGCATCGCCGCTGATTGTGCCCGTGTATATTGCGGAGACGGAGATTACGTCTCAGGGAGGTGACATGCTAGGATTCTGGGTAAGACTCAGGAAAGCAAAGCACAGAGCGGCAGTGGTGATTCTGACACGTCAAAGATCAACTGCGCCTGTGACCTCCTCGTTCAAGGCCGCCCAGTGGATCGTTCCCCTTGGCCTGCGGCTCGTTCGCGGTGCCCTCCTTCTCTTGGGCATGCTGAAATGCCCCGAATCGCTGCGATGGCTGGCGAACCACGACCGTTGGGGAGAGGCAGAGAAAGTGTTCGTCGGCCTCCGCGCCCTGCCCGCCGACCCCCAATACATCCGAGGCGAGCTCTCCGAGATCCACCAGTAGGTCGAGGAGCGCACGGCGAACCGCATGACGTTCCACGAGATGTTTAAGCGCCCCTTCCAAAGGGGGTAACCGCGTCTCCGTTGGCATGTTGCTCTTGGTATGCCAGAACTTCCCCGGCGTCAACATTATTACCTACTGTACGCTCCCGATCTCCGTCTGTGTCAGTTGTTAGTGTACGCTAGGCTGACTTGGCAGACTCACCTCGCATCTTCGAGACACTTGGCCTCGCAGGACCATCACCAGGCTCTTCGCTGCAGGCTTATAGCCTTTGTATCTTTTCGTTCCTGCTTCTCAACGCCTTACTGCTCCGAACTGGCAGGACGTGAAGTTTCAACCAAACAAGCTACTAACTAACTATAGTGTCGCATTCAGACCCTTCCGGATCAAGACGCAATGGATGTTGACGACACGATACCTCACCGCACCGCCGTCGCGCAGGTTTCGCTTTCGTTCTTGTCAGTTAAAACTGACAGGTTGCAGTGGGTGAAAAAGGATTATTGATTGTCTGTCTAAATGATGGTAAGAAGTTTGCTTTTATACCAGTAGTGCTTTGTTTTGCCTTAGGTGGCGATGTTGCCACTTGCCACCTAGGCTGCTTAGGTGACGTTGTTATCTAGAACGTTCAACACCATCGCTTTAATCCTTAGTAATGTGACAGCGACATTATTGCGCAGTTCATCCAACAGTTCTACAAGCCCTCCGCGCAGGACCCCTGCCTGCGTTATGGCATGACGAGGCTGAGAAGCTTGGCACTTGGGCCGTTGAGCACGACGATATTCTGAGGAATTTTCACGACGGAGCGCAAACGAAAAGAACCTCACGCTTCTCTCCAGCGTCGTAAGGCTTTAGGAGATCGCCAATTCGGACTCGCTACTATTGCAAGGAACCGTACTTTAGCAGGATGAGCCCGGAGAGGACGGCGGGTTTCTTCCCTACTCCAAATACATCTAAAAAAGCGGTGCCGTTGGGACCAGACACGGGTGGTGGTGGGAAACAAGGATGACACCGAGGCAAAAATCAGTAGTTGGGCCCAGCGACGGAAGCGGGCCAACGGCCTGGCCTGTCTTTATTAGGCTTATTCCACCCCATAATTCTCAGTTCCAAGAAGTGATACTAGAGACTAATTGAACGAAGGTAAATAGCCATCTGTCGGGTAAGAAATGGCAGCGATAATTTATTTGGCTTTCAAAACATTTGTTTAACGCGCTGCGCGAAAAAATGATACAAAAACGCAGGAGCCCATCGCCGAGGCAACAACTGTTGCGATTGAACTTACTTCTATTCAATTCTGTCTGACAGCTCTCAACATACATATATACATAGTGGCACGTCCGTGCCACTATCCAGTGACTCACCACTTGTAAGTGCTGCCTAAACATGTCTTGGTCCATGTCTCATATCAAGTCAACAACAACCCCGTTGATATTTTTCAAGAACTTCCTATTGTTCGGATCCTCTTAGTCATTGCTGTTGGTACAAGGCAAAGGAGCGAAGATAGGGTTGTCTCGGCATAACCTAGATATTCTATCGCACGGAGGATGAGCAAGTGAGCATAAAGATCAGGGACTGGAAGACTCTTGATTCTTCTAACTTCTATCTAGAGCGTAGCATGGGCTGCATCTTTATAGGCGATGCGAGTGAACAAACTAGAACCTGATGGAAGGTTCTGTGACTGTTAAGCTGGTGACTACTGTGCGAGTCAGGGTTTCAGTCTGTTGGAGGCTGATGTACCCTGTGTGACATATTCTATTCGGACTTGGTATCCATGCCGAAATGGCCCGATCTTCCCATCTCCTTTCCCACACTACCTGACCGAACTCATCCACGACGAGCTCTTCGGCCTCTTCCAAGGCCCGTTTGCCCCGGAGATCGTCAGTAGACGCCCAGGTTGGCTTCCAAATGACCTTATATTCGATGGATCCGTTCCATGCCTTTCGTACCTCCCCCAAGCGTAAAAAGTCGTATTCCTGAGTGGTGCAAGTCGCAATGCGCTTCTTTTGAACACGATACGAAACAGAAGCAGCAGCGCGTGGCGCAGACTTCCTCTTACGCCTGCTTCGGCGCGGCTTGGTTACCTCGGACTTTTACAAACTGTGATCGCTTCGGAAGCACCTGCTGCACGTGTGATGGGCACTCAGGCTCGATCATTACGTTCTCTGCAAAATACTGTAAGAACTGCAAGTGCAGGTTGTCTGCGAGAGAACTCATAATACCTTGATTTGCCAAAACGCTACGCTGATGTGTCTTAGTTTGCTCACTGACGACCCTTTCGCACTCTGAGGAAAGAGACTGAAGACGGTTGGCGTCCATTGTTGGGCCTATGGTAGGTGCTGGGGATTGCGCGAGGCATGAGGTTGTCCCCTGCATCAATGTCTCTGGGCCCGTCGAATTGACAACGGAACGCCAAACTTGACGTCGGGGTTTCATCAGGCTCCGAGATGGTCTGAATGGGTTCACTTGTGCTTCCTGATTTGCTGCTGGAGCCAGAGTTGCAGCTCCTTGAACTGGACGGCGAGGAGACGGGGTCGAGGACGGGAAGTTCCACGTGACTGCAGAATGGTGGGATGAGTGACCTTGACTCGGAGAGGGCCAGCGGTATGTCTTCTTCAGAGTTATCCGGTCCATCTTCACAGTGGTCACGTAGGAAACAAAGATATGGAAGAAAAGTGTTAGATGGTGAGGAATCCGGGGAATGGGGAATCCGTGACCCATTTATAGACAATCTGAGCCCCCCATGCCCTCAGCTATTGAGTAACGAGAAGAGGAAGACGGGGCCAGCTTTGCCGAAGTCATCACTGTGACGTATCAGTGCCTCCTTCCCAAGGCGCAGCCCTTCCACCCACCTTGAGAGTCGTGGGCGGTAAGGGACAAGCTGGGGACAAGCTGGGACAAGCTGGGACAAGCCGGGGACAAGCCGGCAATGCCAACAGCCCCTTGTCCCTTTCCACTCTCCACACTCTCTTCCCTCTCACTGGTCTGGTCACCAGCCCTCCTCTTCCTCCACGAGCATCGCTTCTCCTGCCCCGAGTTGAGTTGCATCGCAAAGCTGCAGCAGAGTAGGAGCAAGCACCCAGTCTCAGTGCGCGCCGGGAAGCAGCTCGCCCAGGTAAGATCACCGGACCACATACCCCATAAACGTCACCTTTAGAATAGTCCGTCGTTGGGCGCCCTGGCACGAGCCGCGGCGAGGAAAGCTGTGTACCCGAAACTCGTACGATTCGACATAGCCTGCGAGGTTGAGGAAGGATCATTCTACCTTCATGCGGACACTGGAACAGAGTGAACCAAAATGGTGTTCTGTTGAAGTCATGTAGGTAACAGTACAACTTGCAAGGCGCGTTCTGTCCCTGAAGAATATGTCGATATGACTCGCTCGCGTAAGTCAACTTCGAGAGGAGACGAGGGCAAAATTTGCCCATGAAACGATGTTGGTGCTCATGTACGGAGTTGCTGACTTCCAAACTTCAACGCATTTCTTCCGCCTCAGTAGAGTCAACAAGCTTTACTCAACGACTCTACCTATCTCTTAGGGCGTAAGTTTGACAAGGTAGAAGAAACGACTCTCCAAGCTCTACCCCGACTATAGGGCTTCAAGTGGCCAAAGCGACTTACACTACTGTCCGCTACCCAGAGCCCGCTCAATGGGTGGTTATCGCTCTTGGGTGAAAAATGGCATACCTACGCTACGGCCGAATTATCAAAGTGTTTGATCTCTCATGTTTATCAATGGTGGAAGCTCTCATAAGCTACTAAAGCATACTAGTGTTTGTCCTTTCTGAGGCAACCTCTTCGCTTTGACAGTCTGACTTGGCTCCTGTGACTCTTGGAGGAGCACTGCCGTCTTTTTTGCCATCGCCAGACCTATTGAAATCCGAAGGCGTTCTCCTCACCGCAGGCGGATATAGCTTCTCCTGAATCGGCAATCAGCGTTGGGACTTGTCTGCGAACAGGTCCACCCACGAGGTCAATAGTAGCTGGGAAAGACGAATCGTTCGTAGAATTATAGTCATAGGTTTTAAGTTTTCGTCGCACAAGTATGTAGACGTCAGCATCATATCGACGGCTTATTTGGTGGCATCTCTTCATAATACGTGACGTCGCCCTTGAAAAATTGTCCCATGTTCTGTCTCGCTTCGATGCCGGATTCATTCCCGATATTGTAGACCGTCTAGATTTCAGAGCTTTCGCCGCCGTCTTTTCATGGATAGCGGTCTTTAAAACCTTGCTCTGCAACATTAAGTAGCCATTTGCTGCTCAAGGTCGCCATGATCTTGTCTATATGTCGGCTGTGCTCACTACCTAATGCCGTAGTACATACTGCCTGCTAAGATCTGCGTTTTTCAACACAGGTGATTTAAGCAAGTGGTCCGGGCATTCCAGGCAACACAGCCAGAATAAGCCAATGGTACATACGCAGTAACATGAATCCTGCTCTTCTTCGAAGGTATGACTTCTCACCACACGACGGCTATGCACCATTTACGCTGCTTGCAGGGCTTGTCACACAACAAGAGGCACGGACAGTATGGATGACTGAGCAACGATCGGGAAGGAGATCCCCTGTGAATCGGGCAACGAAAGACTCTTGATTCTCTATCTAAGTGATGGTGAAAAATTGGCTTCTTATACTTGTGATTTTGGGCTGAGTGGCGATGTTGCCACCCAGGCAGCATAGATGACGACGTCACCTAGAAGGTTCGAATCCATCACTAATATGGCATTACGAACTGCTTGCTGCCTGTTAGGCAGCACAGTGAATGAGCGTTCCGATCTTGCCGCTGCTTGTTCATTCGCTATACCATAGTTACCCCACAGTTATGCAATGTCGGTACAGCTGGGTATAATTGTGAGGGTTTTGTCGGACAGTAGTGTCCACACCTCGCACGCGACAGCGGTTGATCTTTGTGGCATCAGTCGCTTCTTGTTCTTTAGATAATTCTCATCAATTGACTAATGCCACAAAGATCAACCGCTGTCACGTGCGAGGTGTGGACACTGCTGTCTGACAAAAGACAAGACAGAGCTGAAGAATATGTGCTTCGCGTATATTCTATCAGCTCATCATCCTGGGACTGTACTGTAGTCATTTTTACGATCATTAAGTCACTCAATAGCGACCGTACGTGCGGGAACCTGTCGCACGCCTAAAAAACTGGGGCACTGATCATTCAGGCTCCAATGGCAATCTTTGGAAGAGAACACCAAATTGTGCAGATATCCTCTGGCTACGTAAGGTTATTCCCTTGTGAACGTGGGAACTCTAATTGGAACCACGGAGCGAAAGTGAAGTGGGGGCTGCGATGCGCTGGCAGAGGCTGTCTCTACAGTGGTCGGGCATAAAGGAACAAGGGAAACCACAAGCTCCTGTCGGAGGTTCTTTAGAGATCAACAATTGAATCACTGGCTCCGTTCTTCACTCTCTGTTTCGTTGTGCTTGTGCGCCTCACAGAACCATGGGAGGAGGGAGCTATTTCAAGATCAACATGTAGTACTGAGTGCAAAGTATAGCCGTATCACGCTCCGGTTTGTATCGGGCCGGCCACCATGCAGTTCTACCATATATGTTGCAGGTTTATGCGAAGCCATCGAAAGAGCACAGTTGTATTCTTGGCCGCCTCTGGTGGCAGGTTACGAAGGGCAGTATCCAACCAGCACCGAATCGAAGCGGTCACAATAAGTCACTGGCCTTCAAGCGTATACGTCGTACTGTCCTTGCTGTGTAGGCAATTCTGTCCCCAACAGGAAGTAATAGGTATGAACCGGCGAGGTTAAAAGCTGCCGAGTAAAGATTGACGAGGTTTAGAGCGGCAAGGTTTAGAGCGGCAAGGTTTAGAGCGGCAAGGTTTAGAGCGGCAAGGTTTAGCGTGGCAAGGTTTAGCGTGGCAAGGTTCGACGCGGCAAGGTTTGGTTTGATGCGGCAGGTACCACAACCAAACCCAACTGGTGCATTCGCGCTAACCTCACGTGTTGAGCAATATGTACAGTAAAGCCCGGACGACGCGATACCTGGATCACAATGTACCTTTGAAAGTGATGAAAGAGTGAGTCTATGTAGAGCAGCTTCAAGTGCATGCGCCCAGACCGCGGCGTCCGAGGTTACCTAGTAGAACGGACCAGACTTTCTGGCCGGCATGAGTGGTGCGAATCGGATGCACTAGGTACCGGTACACTGCCGCCTATTTGGAACCATGAGACACTTTTGGCAATCTCCGCATTCCAAAGTCCTTAGAGGATCATATGTAGACAGGATCTGTTCATGCTAGGGACGTTGGCAGTCGGGAGCCATGTACGCTATTTTCAGCGTGTTTGGGCTGCTGTGTTGCGAGACAGAGAAAAATGGCCGCAATGGCCATCATTTTTAATCGTCGACAAGTATGTATCTCCTATGTACGAACGAGCTACTGTTAAGAAAACAGTAGCGCGATACTTCGATGTGGATAATATGCACCGTCTATTGACCCAAATCTGGGACAAGTTTATACTTTCGAAGGCGGACGCTGTACCTGAACCCCTGTATGTATGTAACACCATAGCAGGCATTTCCTCCGTCTCTAGCGAACCCGACATGAAGGCATTTCAGAAGCAAATGGTTTGCCTGCTACTTTTGTCCCGGCCTTGAACCGCCCATCCCTTCCTGACTCCGTCCCCTTGCGATGTGGTCAACTTAGTCACGGTTATTAATAAGTGTTGTGTGCTGCTTGCATCTGGCTTTCACCAGGCTACTGGTTGTGTGACGCTTCTTTGCTCGCATTGTGTGTCGCTGCACCCTCGGGATACTGACACCGTTCATTCTGAGATGGCCCCGCTATGGTCTTGGCACTTGCTTTGGCGGAGTTTGTCAGTGCCCAACGCCCACTGCCGCAACCTCAAGCCCGCAGTTCAGGCCGAGAAAGGCGTTATCCGCCTGGCTCGCATGCCATGGGCGCTGGGGTGTCGAGTCGTCCGCCCTTCGAGAGAGTGAGTTCAATATCGCCATCGGCTTCTCAATGAGCAATACTGGCTGGAGCTTCTCTGTATCTGCGCAGCCCGCGGCTGGCAGACCAATATATTCCCCCTCCGTCTCTGAGATTCCAATTTCGATAGTCCGGACTGCAAATGACACCTCAGGAGCAGCTTCACAGGCGTGGAGCTCGTTTGGCGGGGATGTCCAGGGCGCGAGCAGATCGACTCTACAGCCTGCTAGAACCAGGAAGCTGGATACACCGAGCCAAGAGCTGAATCCACCAGGCCGGTTTACAACTCTTACTAGCTTTACAAGGTTCGATACTCCTAGCATTATTTTTCGCTCAGGCTGTCCGAGTCAAAAGCCAAGAAGGTGTAGTAACAAGGGTTATGTCAGCCCAACCCTTCAAACGCCCGGGTTATACCGTCCACCTTTGCATTCGAGACCTCGGAGACGGGAAACCAGGTCGATTCAACAGCAGGCTTGGCAGCATCAACAGCAGCTGAAAAGCTCAACTCATTGAGACCTCCAGAGCCCTGGACTGCTTCCGGTTCGAGAACGATCATCGTCCCGAGTTCCGCCAGCCCCAAAGCCCAAATTTTCACCTGGACAGGTAGGATGGATGTGTCACATCATGAGCAAATGTCTTTGGTCCAATCAAGCGCCCCGTCATTTTCGGAAAAGTTTACTATTCCCGCCACTGTAAGCAAAGTGATTCTAGCTGACACACGAAATGTGTCGACAAACACCCTGGAAACGCCCATGACCCAGCCACAGCTTTCAGCAAGCAGGAAGATGCCCACAGCTTTCACGATTAGTCGTTCCGCTACAACAGAATCGACCCGGGAGTGGTTCACAAGATCAATATCATCCGTGCTGCACTTGGATCCCAATATATCATGGCAATCAGACATTCTAAGGCCGGCTTCCATACTTCACGTCTCCTATTCTCCAACATCATCGAAGGAACGCCTCAACTCCAATATTGCAATGCAAACAACGCCTTTGGGCCTGTCTTCTGCTTTCGGTACCGCCGACCCCCAACCGTACAAATCTATATCGACGCCCTTAAAGGAGAGCCAATTTTCTCGTCGATAGTTTCAAGCTTGATTCCAGTGCTCTCAAGCGGTAGACCTATCGAAGCGGGCAATGCAACGCCCCGGCTAAGATCCACCACAACTAGTTCTTTTGCAGAATCCTTACCAACTCATGGTAGCCCTAGTGATGATAGCAACTTGGACCCTCTCGCGCCCCCTCGCAGCAGACCTTGGTCGAAGGTTAGCTTCTCGGATTTGAAGCACCCCTTATCAGATTCCGCACGGCAATTTTCAACAAGCAAAGGAGCCATACACCGGCATACCAGCCTGAGTCTCTCGAATCAGAAGCCCTCGCCTGGGGGAGGTTTCGACAAGTTTGGAACATCGCAGCCTTATCCGGTTTTCGAACCGACGCATCTGGAGATACTTGATATTAGCATCTCAACGTATTCAAATCCAATGGATTCGACTCGGCCCTCTGTTACTCCGAATTTGAGTTCAGGGTCCTCGGCTTTCGTCTTGACCGGACCCCCTTCGACACAAACATTCCAAGTGGCCAGTACAGAACTCGTGGTTCCTGATCCTCCGCCTCCCACTACATTAATCACTGAGCCGACTTGGGTTATTACACAATCCAATGCAGGAGACGGAGGTTCTCCTGGGATGCAGCCGCCGGTCATCAAGTCTCATCAAGCTGTTACTCCTGAGAACTTCTTGCCTCCAGATAGCCCTGCAGCAAAGCTCACAGTAGCCTCGTTACACTCAACAACGGATGTCCGAGCTTTGATTCAAAGCTCCGTCGACGCAAGTCCGTCCGTCGAGCGAACGACTGAATCATTTACCATGCGCACCAGTCAAGCCTTTAACGGAGTCCCTATAGATGTTACCACCATCTTGTTCGCGAGCCAAGAAGTTGTACCCTCAATCGGTCTCAAAACATCGCCGAGACCAACCTCGGCTTCGCTTGAGGCTGCAAAAGCTTTCTTTTCCAAGCCTCTCCCCACAAACCCATCTGATAGAATCTCGCCCAGCGGCCGCTATCAAACGCCTCCGCCGGAAACTGTTCCGATCCAAATAGGGTTTCTATCCCCTTTAAACTATACTTTTATTTCGAAGAACCTAAGCGCTGCTTCAGTTATTCTCCAACTTTTACCCCGAGCTCTGGCCGCTACCAGCACGTTTCCTCTGACACACTTCCAGTGTACGCGTTGGAGCCCTATGATACAAGAGACTCCTGGGGCTACATCACCACTGTGGCCAAAGTACATTACCCTGAAAATTTGGTAGACAAGCTCCAGATAGACTTGTGGATGCCTAGCTCGCGAGTTTATCACCACGAGGAGGATGCCGTCAATAACCTCACTGCTCTCATCAATCCGAAGATTGACGTCCGAGACAACGTCAAATCCGGCCGAGTAACGACTTACGGCGCTCTTCCCACGAGCACTAGTTTGGTTCAGAGCCACGACGCGTTTGATTCTACTGAAGCAGGAGGTCAAGGTCCGAGAGAGAGGTGACATCTATCGGCATCATCACGGGCACCGTTGGTGCTAGTCTGCTTTGCAGTACCGCGCTGTTCTTGCTAATCAGCCGGCTCAGGCGCGGAAGAAATTCACCTCGGAGTTCCGAATTGAGAACTGCCAATCGAAGTGGTCGCAGAACGTCACATCTTGACTGCGGAGCAGCAGCAGAACTTTCAGTCGATGACGGTCTCCTTGGCCACGATGCACGGCCTCTTGATTTGCGGGGTCACACCCGCAAAGTAAGTCTAGCAGCCAAGGAATCAAGAGTCATAGGAGGTTGATATCTGCTCCTCTTGCCGTTTCCAATTCACTTGGATGGGTCAACGAGTCTGAAGCGAGTGTAGATACAAAGACGTCACATAAGATGCATATTGAGCGACACACGTAGGGTTATTGATAATCTGTAGCAAGACGAGATTGGAACAGAGTCGTTAATGCACGGGATGGCTCCGGACAGACAGGTTCCGACAGACATATTGCAGGGATTATCGCGCTAAGCATGGGTTAAAAGCCATCGCGCCTTGACTACAACCTGAACGGGCACAAGTGCCATTTTTCAGTCTGAAGGGAAATCCACTAGTATACAATCCTGGGTAGGCCGCTGTTGCAGTTCCAACTGCGTTTCATCCTCCTTGGAAGCCTTCCGCTTCTTGCACCGCGGCTTAGGCATATCGGGTTCCTCACCCTTTCGGGCCTTTCCCGCTCTATCTGGAGACTTCCCAGTAGCAGTCGTCGCCTTCTCTATATCCTTCGTGCTCCGTGTTCGACTACGTCTCGTTTCCCGAAGAAGCTGTGGCGAAGTTGCTAAAGGAGAGGACGGGGTCGAGGAAGGGTCAGGAAGCTGATCAACTCCCTTCAGCAAATCCGAAGTGGCTCGGTCCGCTCGAGCGGCAGTATGCTCTGCGGCCTCACGGCCGGTCATGGATCGCCTTTTCGTGCTACCGTGCGATTTGAACCTCTTCAAGCCAGGCGAATGCAGTGCTTCCGGCAATTCCGGAGGCAGGAGGGCTCTTGACTGTACCTGCGCCTGGAAATCTGCTATTAGACGGTCATTCTGTAGGCGAAAGAGTCTCGAGAACTCCTCTGCCTGCTGTCCGCCGAGGCTCCCTGTACTTGAACGACCTCCAATCCCGATTGAAGAACCATGTTCCTACCGCCATCTTGGTAACGATCCCCTGGATTTTTTGTGACCTCGGGAGCTGGCTGCTTTGCATAAGACATGGTCCAGCTGCGTACCACCGCAGGTCCGTCGAGTAACCGGCGTGGATGAAGGACATTGAGTGGGACATTGAGTGGGACAGGCCAGGACCTGACAACAGCCTCGTACAGCCAGTGTCGACAGGGCAGGCCGTATCTGAGTGGGAACTCACACGCGAAGGGACATCCAGGTTCGTTGAGAAGGCCCAATACCTTACCGCTCCTTCTCGAGCTCAGTGTTTTGCCTCCATCTTAGAGCTTTTTGCTGCCTCCCACTCCGGAGCTAGC
Source organism: Hirsutella rhossiliensis (assembly GCF_020360975.1). Taxonomy (NCBI): domain Eukaryota; kingdom Fungi; phylum Ascomycota; class Sordariomycetes; order Hypocreales; family Ophiocordycipitaceae; genus Hirsutella; species Hirsutella rhossiliensis. The sequence goes on along the minus strand of NW_025408699.1, from coordinate 46,425 downwards.
TTGCTTAGAACGTAGTGTGGAACCTTCCCGATAAGAAGGCGGAAAGCAGCTCGGTCCAACAGCCTTGGGACGTCAGCCCTGCTCCGATCCTCGTCTTCAGTGATTTTTTGAGTTAATTTCTTCAAGCTTTCGGCCAGTTTTTGACAGGATGCCTGCAGGGGGAAGCTGCCTGTTCAGAGACTGTTTGACCACGACATGGTAGCTTTCGTTCCTCTGCGTGCTGTTACATCCGAGGTTCGGGTACTGTCGTGTGTGTGCTCGGACAAATTGGCGCTCTTTCGGTTGCCAATTATTCTTGAGATAAAGGCGTTCCGGCTCCCGAATTTCTGCGAGCAGCTCGCCTCGCCGTTCTTCAAGTCGCGCCTCATCGGGAGCTTGTATGTAATCCCAAACAAACCGAAGTAGCTCTTCCCTTCGTTCCTTCGTATATTTGCCCGAGTCTAACAATCGCTTCTTGAAGTTCTCTGCGGCATGCCATTCACAGAGCTGCAATATTTGCCCATCTTCACCCTGAGGATCAGCTCGCTTGGGACGCCGCCATCGCGGCAGCGAGCCCTTTGGTTTGATCCCCGAGAACGACTTGAGGTGGTGGGCAATCGTACCAGACCAGTTCTGCCAATTGAGCATTCACAAATTCGAAGGCTTCAGCTGATTCAGATGTTATAAAGGCGAAAGCCAGAGGAAATGTCTTGCCTGTGTTTGTGATTCCCACTATGACAGATAAAGGCAGGTGGAGGCAATTGGTGTTGAACGTCGCATCGGTTTGCATGAGGAATCCGCTGACGAATCTTCTACCCAGGCGGATCTGCTCGGAAGAACAGAAGAACAGGTGCTCGAGTACTCGCGCTGTCCGTCGTCCTTGGTCGTCAAGAAGGTATTTGAAGAAGCAACGAACACGGAAGTCCTCGAACTCCAAACAAGTGAGCAAGACGTCAAGCGCTTCTTGACTGCTGCGTCTCCTTCAGACCGGCTCAGGTTGTAGAACTCCTTTGCAGAAAGACAGTTGCCTAAGCCGTGTTGGTCGAGAATCCGGGTTGATTCAGTTGCTGACAGGCCGGCAGTCCGATGCGCGAGGGCCAGATCGACTGCCGCAGCCCGCTCTGGGATACGGGATCTATGGCAGGCGTAGTGGAAGGGATTTTGAAGTGGCGGATGCGTATGGTACGCGTAAGTGAAACCGACCACCCAGCCTTTTCGCTCTTCTATCCTCCGCGGCCGCTCCGGATAGTTTTGTAGGAGACATAAAGACTATAAGGACACTCCTTGGCCTTGGTGTACGTAAGCTCCTTCTTTCGGTCCCCTCCCTCTGTGACGATGTCCGGCAGCTTTCGAGTATTTCGGGTACCTCTACCGTGATGGATACAATTCACTCGCAGGCGGTCGCGTACCTTGCTGGCAGTGACCAGAGCGAAACCCTGGGTGAATGCATAGTTTTGGAACCAGTGAAGGGCTTCCTCGGGGCTGTTCACTTCGTCACCGGTAACAGGAGCGCGGAGATGCTCTTGCGGTAGGGCTTCTACAGCTTTGTCGAAGCCGGAGCGGACATCATCGGGGAGGCTGTCGCGGTACTGGATCTCCATCGCGTTCGCGTTCGCGTCGGACGAGATGCTGGATCTCCATTGAACCTGAACAACGCGATTCTTATTGCGACGCGCACCCTAGCAAGGGGCGATGAACGATTATTCCCGTTCAGGTTGTAGTCAAGGCGCGATGGCTTTTAACCCATGCTTAGCGCGATAATCCCTGCAATATGTCTGTCTGAACCTGTCTGTCCGGAGCCATCCCGCCTATACGACATACCTATCCTTTAGGCAATTGCTACACCGGCATGAACAAATGGCTACACCGGCATGACTCTTATACCGGCATGACTTTTACAGCCTCTGATTCGCTCCATTCGTTCCTTGATCCACAGGTACATCCGCGTGAAGGCGGTGAAGCCAAATCTCTTAACAAGGCCCCATCTTCAACTGAGGCGAGCCGCGAGCACTAAAATGAAGTCTAGTTTGCAACACGAAATAATGTCAATTCTAGTCCACCCTTAGGGACAGCTATCTACGTCTCTATTATCTAACTACTATAGAAGGAAGAGCCTCCTCGTCGCTGTTAAGCAGCTCCCACTCACTTCTTCGCCTGCCGCTGCTGGCCAATGCTCGTCCCTATGCTACTAGACGAAGGTGGTCTTGAACTATCAGACTGGTTCTGCCGCTGTCGTTTTCGAGGGCGTGATTGGTAGCTCCGTCGTCGTCGGTTTCTTACCGAGTTAGATCCAAAGCCAGGTTGGGACATAACTAATGCCGAATTGGCGGTCTTGATCGCGATAGGAAAAGTGTCGCACGCACGGAGCAGAACATGGTTAACAGGGCAGTCGATTCGACGATGAAAGAGAGAAAGAGGGGGACTACTTCAGTACAAGGGAAAGAGCTGGTTTGTGGTGCAGATAGCCTTGAAAACGAGGCTGTGGCGATGTCTGATACAGCTTGTGTTTGAGTGTTGGTCTCAGCAAGGAGTCCGAAACACTACTGCTCCTGCAGTCCTGTGGCTTTGCAAAGTCGGGAACAATTATTCTCAGTAGGCTTCGCAACGAAGGAGTAATTAGCGTGATAGCTGGCTGGCGAAGATGCGTGGCGTCGCAATTTGCAGAGTAAAGCCCCGGGGTACAACGGGAGCTGTTGGCAGAATCCAAATGCACTAACAACAAGGGATAGACCAATCAGAGGCCGTAAAAGTCATGCCGGTGTAAGAGTCATGCCGGTGTAGCCATTTGTTCATGCCGGTGTAGCAATTGCCATCCTTTAACCCTAAATTGCCCTTTGCCTTGAGAAGTTGAACACTTTTACTAAATTTAAAACTTCTCATTGGAAACCTAATGCTTGGATTAAGAAAATGTTTGCCAATGCGAGTATCATCAATCGATACATTGTGTGTGTTGCGAAGAACGTCTCTTGGTCGAGTTAGCCAGGTCACCCATGGGCAGCTACGCCAACAAGGGAGCTGACAACCGCGTCTAACGAGGAGGCTGAAAGCTCCTATTAAAGACTGGAACGTCTCCAGTCGAGAGGCTGGGGCCCCAGCCTGCCTTAACCATATACATATACTACGAGTTTAGGACAGAAAGAGAGGAAGACAGAGACACGAAATACGATGCAACTACCCCATTACTACATCATATGCCTTTTCTGCAAAGTTTCTTTGTGAGTGTGCACCACTGTGCGAAGGGTCTGAAAACGTCCGAGAAAGTAAGAATCCAGGATTACAAAGTCCGGAAAACAAAGGGGTACCATGCTTACCCCCTTCTGCTCACCCCTTATGCTCCGCCAAATGAGACAAACCTCACCCAAAATCTGATTTTTGAACTGCTCATATTTCGGCGAACTATGTACATATAAATATAAAAGATACATCATTTGAATGAGAATTGAACACACTAATTGGTTCTTGGTCTTTTTATGACGCGACCCTGTCGCGTGGTGCGCTGCGGAGGCCCAGATACGTTGACCTCAATCACCGAAGCTGTCTCCGTCTCCGACTCCACCACCTCCTCTAACCAGTCGCAATCCACCACAACGGCTTTCTTTGGACTCCCAATTTCGGGGACGGCCTCACCGGCCGCCAAAGCTTCGGCGAGACGCATGAAGCGTCTATTTGGGTTAGGGATCGCTCTTCTCTTTCTTCCTCTCTTCAGCCTGTCCACTTCCTCCTCCAGCCTAGCAATTTTACTACCATGTTCTGCTAGTGTCTGTTCTTGAGTTTCCCAGCCTTTCGCTGTCTTGGCATATCGCCTCCGAGTCGTAGGTGTTCTGTTCTTGCCAAGATCACGAATATGGCGGCTAGATTTCGGGGTGTCGTCAGAGTCCAAAATGGCCTATGTTCCGGGATGCCGTAACTTTGTCTCCTTGGATCTCAGGATGCCCCAACGCCTTGGAACGCGAGATTGGCCAATTTCCAGTGGTTCTCCAACCGGACAAGATGTTTCTTGTTGTCATTCCCGTTTGACGTGCCGTGGCATACGCACGTATAAAATTGACCTTGTCAACAGGCGTGGAATCCGTCAAAGAAGCCAGTCTGTCAAGCTCCTTCCGGTAGGCTGTCTTTATAGCATTGAAAACAACGTTTTCTAATGGCTGGAGGCTACGAGAACAGTGAGATGGAAGATAACAACAGTAGACATTGTTCAGAAAGCACGTAGCCATCCACTTATTCTGTCGTCAAATCAGCAGGGCCTCATCGCCGTAAAAACAAAGTACGAACCGTTGCATGACTCCCATGTCCATCCAGAATGATAAGCCTGGCCTCAGAGTCGTCGTCAGGTCGCGTCTGAGGCAAATAGACTTCCTCAAGCCATTCGACGGCAATGTGGTTGTCCGTCCATCCATTTGGTGAAGTTATGTAGTTCCAATCCGCAAATTCTCGAAACTCGTCCTTAAACCACTGTGCCTGGAGATCTTTGCCCTTAAATATGATGCCAGGAGTCAAGGCGCGCCCGTCGGCGGTGATGGCCTCTATAAAGTGGTCCAGCTGCGGGACTGGGGTCCCTTGAGAAGAGTCTTCCGTTTAGGGTCCGAACTTCCAACCACCAGACTGTCCAGACCTAGCAAAGAAATTGTATTAGCTTATATCGCCTATGGAGAGTTGATTGCATACCAAAACCCGACATAATCCCCCCTTCATCAACATTCACGGTGTTCTCCGGCTTGATCCACCCGTACTCCTTCTCCCTGACGTCAAAGTACCAGTGCACTGCTTTGGGAGTAAATGAGTCGAATCTGTTGGCTTCCTGACGCCTACCGACCTTGCTTCTAAGTTCTGGATGGCGTTGAATGAACTTTTCTACCCAATGACGTCCCAATCTTGAGTCGCAGCCTTGCTGTTTCAGAACGGCAACAACGCAGGCGCGGATTTGACTCTGGGACGGAGCGTAACCCAGAGATTCTTGGCGAAGAGTCCATGCAACCAAGTTGGCCTCCTGGTCTCTGGATAGGAGTTTTCCAGGTTGTTCCTGGTCGGTTAATGCCGACTGACCTCGCATTCTGCTGGAAATAGTACTCTGGGGTATCCCCCATTTCTGAGAAGCCTGGCGCTGCGACAGACCGTTATCAGTGACATCGAGGATTGCCTCAGCCATCACGTTCTCTGTATAGATGGAACGAGGCCTTTTTGGAGCCATTTGTGACAGGTGGTGGAGGATGAGCAAGAGTGGAAAGCAAAGGAGGCAGGAGGAGATTAGGGGTCGAAATTGCCATTTCGCGATGCCGGGGTGTCACGAGTCACGACACCTATGGTCATCAGCTGACTTCACAAAATGTAAGTTCAGTCATTTCTATACCCGTTACAGGTGACTGTTTGTCAAAAGCTTTAAAATTGAGTAGATTCTGTATAAGTGAAGTTGGTCCAATTTGTATGGAGCGGCAACATTTTTGCGGAGCATAAGGGGTGAGCAGAAGGGGGGGTAAGCATGGGTAGTTATCCGTACAACACATTTTGCTGAACGTACAACAAAATGTGGCGCAGATCGCGGGCAGCGCCGATACCGCATTTTTGTGTGCACAGGAGACCGGCCCCTTCCAGGGTCCGCCAATGCCTTGAGGAACGGGACGAGAGTTGGGCATAGCCGAGCGCGAGCATTCGGGTTGTTTTTATAAAAACAAGTCTGTTGGAGAAGAGAGGTGGTAGTGCGGCTGCTTGGACCCGCTACAGCACCTTACCTGTTCACAAATGAGCTTCAAATTGATTCAGCCTCTTCACACAAGCAACCTTCAACGAATTGGTCATCGGAATTAGGTCATCATGGCCCTTGAGTGCAATAGCTGCAAGAAGTCGCCGCCTGAAGTTGCCCTCCTCAAGAGGTGCGCGAAATGTTCCACCACGCCGTACTGCTCCAGGGATTGCCAGAAGGCAGACTGGAAGGTCCATAAGAAGGTTTGTGGCAAACAGGCCGACGCCACGACATCGTTCCAAGATGGGCCTACAACGGGAAATTCATCGCCTCCGAAGGGGTTGGAACAGGGCGTCATCCGCCCCTTCACGCGTCTTGAAAATCGCACTTGGCTGCATGATCGATCGGAAAGAGATGTCTACGGGCTGCTGATCGACGCCTACCGACTGCGCGTTGAGGACATGTACAACATTGAAGGCGAAGCAGACGCGGATAGCATATATGGTGGTGCCGCCAACGGGTTGCGTGGCTTCAAGCGTTTCCTGGAGCGCGTCGAGCGTTGTCCCGGTATACTGCCGCCGTGGTGGGATGCAAAGAAGAAAGAGTGTGAGACACTCGGTATGACCCCATCGCAATGGCACGACCTACGAAGCGCGGTGGAAAAGAGCGACATCATCGAGCAATATGGGGATTCCCGATTCCCGATGCAGCTTCGGATGTTTGCCGAGTCCGTGTACGGTCGAGCTCCGAGCGGGACAAGTGGGACGGCGATGAGTCAAATGATGGTCGCGATGGAGCAGGGTAAAGCAGAGGGGATGGAGTCGCATATGATGGACATGTCAGCAGCCATGCTTGGTCGGCGGTGAAGGGATACGCTTGGTTAGTCGACAGCACCGCAGATCGAGTAGAAGCTGGCCGATCGTGGCTACGACGTACGAAAGGGTCAAACTATCGGGATGGTTAGTATACTGCCACTACTTTTCGAAACCTTGGCCTCGTATAACCGTCTCGTTTCCGCGGCCAAGTTCTTGAGTCTCTGCATTCCATCAAGTATGGCCTGATCCAGCCCATTGCCAATGAAATCATGGTACCTCACGGGACCAAGAAGCTTGATGCCCCGAAGCGAGGTGCACCTGGACAGTTGCACATAGAGGCTCGTAAAATCGCACTTGGAGGGTTCACCATTGGTCACACGATTTCCACGCAGCTCCAACAGTACCTCCACGAAGGTTTTACCCTGGGCTTTGTAATCAGTGAGAACGAACGCCGGTACGACGGGCAATCCACGTCGCGTGCATCTTGCCGACAAGAATTTGAAGTGAGAGTTAGTCGAATCAAGTGTATGTGACATGGGGCGGATGAGAACCGTCCCCACCGGGAGGGAGGGTATCGCCAAGGCTTTCGTCTCCTCGGACTGCAGAAGAATACCGAGCGGCGGCCCGAAGTGGATGGTCACGTCATCCGCCAAGTGGTATCCTGGGTGATTGGGATCGAGTATTACGTCCACGGCAGTAAAGTCCGCCCCATTCACCACTTTCAAACCCGTGTAGATGTTTTTGTTCACAACCACAGGCATGCCCTGAGCGTAGAAGAAGACGCCGGGGACTTTGCAGGCAGAGTCGTCACCTTGTCCTATGGTTCGCGCTACGATGTTTGGAGAAAGCGTGCCGTTGCGCCAGGTGTGAGTCGAGACAAAGATACGGATATGCTGCCTGTTGAAGCGCGCCCAGCCCACGACGGCTTCCATGTTGAGGGCCCACCGGGTGCGGTTCAGCGGCGTTATAGCACGCAAACCGTCATGGAAGGTGATTTGGGAGCGTCCTACAATGTTGGCATTGAGCAAGCTCAGATCTTGCTGGGTCTGCCGGCCGTTACGGACTCGATCCAGGAGTGCGCGGAGTTGGGGATCGTTGCGTGCGCGGACTTGGTCTTCGAGGAGCACAACGGTTTTGAACATGTACCACAATCTGCAGCCGCTGTGGTGAGAGATGGTGGCTTGTCGCAGGGGGGTCTGTGTTCGGTCCGGCGGTCTGTTGATCAGGAGGCTTGTTTCCCGCACGGGGGCGAACTGGTAGAAGTCTCCCATCAGTAGAACGACAGGCATCCCACCAAACGGCTCGTCCGGACAGTCACGGAGTGCCTGCAGGTGACGACTGACGTTGTGCAGAGTGGCTCCTCCCAGCATACTGACCTCGTCAATCACGAGTACCAGCTTCAGTTTCCATATCCATTTCTTCGCCTCCGAGAAGGGGGGAGGCGGTTTGTTTGGATCGCGATGGGAATCTAACCCACAGGCCGAGTGGATCGTCGTGCCGCCAATCTGGGCCGCCGAACTGCCTGATGTGCCGGTTATCTGCAGAAGATGTGGCTGGTCTCTCGCCGCGAACACGCCCTTCAGGGCATCGATAATCCTTGACTTTCCGTGCCTCCCGGCCCGCCGGTATATTGAAGATGCTGACCAGCTGAGTCCGGATCGGCAGTATACTTGTCCAGAAATACGCAAACGAGTTGAAGGGCCATGGTCTGTAGATAGTTCAGTGTAAAGCTAGCGGCGGTGGTGCGTCCCATCTCCACGAAGCTAGTGACCGGACTGACGTCGACAAGCATCCGAGGGCCTTGTTCATCGAGGTCACTACCCGGGAGCGCAGCGGCGGACTCCATATCGCCGTAACGAGCTAGGGTATCGTCAATGTCGGTGCCATTCGCGGACAGTACGGTGCGCTGAGAACCAGCCTCGATATCATCCAGCATCCGAAGATGCAATAGTCGTTGGGCTTTGGCCGCTGCTTGGACATCGTCTCGAGAGATTGGAAATTGGCACAAGGCGTCACCTTGATCATGGGGTATATTCCGGTATAGATCGTCCTGACGTAGCACAAAAGGCTGTTCTTCTTCAGCCGGGTTCTCTTCGCACAGGTCGCGTATTAAACCTCCAAGGACGGGGGAGTCTTTCGTGGCGTCTGTATCTTGCACGGCATTTCGCAAAATCTGGAGTAGAGCTCTGTAGGCCTGACGATGGGCCATCGCTGGAGGCTCCTCTTCGTAGCGGCCATCGTCAAGTGGGTACTCGACGTCAATTGTGTCGTCACCTCCGATCGAGTGGCCCAGAGCTTCGCGTCTTTACGCGCGTCCTCGGCAGACTTTCTCAAAAGACAAATGTTGGAGACGTAGAAACGGAGGCGGGGACAAAGCCGCGCTCGATGCGTCGTCCATATGTCGGTTATATCGCCTTGGCTCTCAGAAATGAAGTTTTCCCAAGGGACGAATAACGCCAAATGTAGGACAGAATTTCTGCACAGGCCGTCAGACGGAGCCAAAACGGTGCCGGGGGGTTAGAGAGTACCGCTTAATATACACTGGGTGATCGTCGTCATGGTCGTCGCTGATGTATCCTTGGAAGATCGGGACGGCGTACTGGTCGGGCCGTCGAAGCTTTTGCATCCAGCCGTCACAGTCGGAATCCTGCCCATCGAGAAAAATGTGAGATTCATCTTCACTCCGACCCTTTCGACGCACCAAATGAATCATCGACATGTAGTCATACAGGCATAAGTCCCGTAGAACATGGCCCCGGTAGGCGTACGCATCTAAGCATAGAAGCGTTCGCCCTCCTTGCCTCAGAGGGATGGTCTCCGGGGGCTGTTCAGCGTCCGTCAGCTCGCCGGCCTGGTGGCGGAGATGTGCCCATAGCCGAAAGATTGTCCAGTAGAGGGCCGTCAAGTTCAGGAACGACCAATGCGGCACGTTGGTAAAGTCGGTGTCATATCAAGGAGGTGGTAACAGACCTCGACGGCCGAGAGTTGTCGCTCGGAGAAGATCCGATTTGCCGTTCTCATCAGGAACTGACGGCTCTTGTTTAAAACTGCCTGCTGCCTGTCGTCGGGCAGGGTGGGACCTGGCGCGCGACACCTCGCACCACCGGCTTCGCGGAGTTGGCGGGCAACCTCGGTGGCGAGCAATGCGCTTCCACATCGGCGTATCCAGTTTGGTGGCGTAGTTCGTGATGTAGTACACCATGGCCAGGCCCTTGGTTTTGGTCAAGATCATCGAGACGTCGTGATTATGACGAAGGCCGACCGCCAACGACTTGTTGTACCGGTTGACGAGTGGATGGTTGCGCCGGATCTGAAGCAAGCCATCCTCTGTGAAGCCTGTCTCCTCGAAGATCTTCCACGGTGCCTTGAAGCGGCAGGCTGTCCGTCTCTGTTGATCTGCCCCCCTGTTCGATGACCCCCCTTTAGAGAATACTTAAGGCAGGTGTATGTGTGGGAGTGCACTTGGCAACAGTACGCGATGAAATTGGATTCGTCTTCAAAGGCCGAAGTGAGAGCCAAGGTGCTCCTCATGACCTCCTCCACGGGTTCGATGGGCTTCCTCTATTGTCGCACGGCTTTTCCGGCATCTTCATCTAGGCACTCATGAAAGACGGAGTCTATGTATCGGATCACCTGGGCACGATACGATTCTTCCGCGGGATTGGCCATGTCGTCCATCAGGTTCGGTAACCGCATGTTGCCGTCCAGCCAGAGGAGTCCATGCAAGTGGAGGCTGCCTCGCTCGTTCGTTTCCACCGTGGCGTAGTAGTGGCTGATCTTCCCGAAGATCGATTCCTGGCCTGTGTTCACGTATTTGTCAAAGAATAGAGATATTTCTCGGTGGAAGAAGATGGCCGAGCTGACCGGATCCATGGTGCTGAGGGCGATTCTGTCGTACCTTTCACGGAGATCGGCCAAAAGCTCCTTTGCAGACTCATAATCATGGAGCCTATGAATGGCAAGCTTCATCTTTACCGGATTATTTATGTCGTTGGGACTGATGGTAATCCAGATTGCAGGCATACCGGCCCAAATGTCCAGAGCTTGGATCTTCCTCCGCATAAGCAGACGGGATTCGTTGAGAGCGGCTGTGCATGACCAAAATCGACAGCTCGCGGAGCAAGAGCGATATGTCGGGGTCCGACGTAGTCCTTGTCTCCCGCATCTCCGCCTCGGCCCTCTTCAGTCGGTCCTCGGTCAAGTTCGCATAGGCCTGCTCAAACCTGTTGAAGGAATCTTTAGCGACACGAACCATGCTGATGCGGCGGTTGGAGGAGCGGAGGAGGGTGTTGAATACTAAGAAACAAAAGACAGGATGGGTGGCGAACCGGCCTCCATGCCGTTGCAATACGTATTTGGCCCAGTAATTAAGCGAGTGATTCGGACGACGGTCGGCAGGGCCGCCTTGTCGTCTGTGACTCGAGTCGCACTTCGATTTCGGGCCGCCCCTTCCCAGAGGGTTGAGTCTGCTCGGTCGACAGAGTACAGTTCAAATCGCAAGATTCGGCGATGAAAGTAGGATCGATCGAGTTCACCAGTTCATCGATGCTTCTAAAGCTGTTTTCCTGCAAGCCTCGATCGGTGTCCGGGACTATGTGGTCCGTTTGTGTCTTCTCAACAGTCGACGGTTCCTCTCTTCGCATGCGGTCCATGATGACGGTCGGAACAGTGGAGCCGTCGGCATACTGCCAGCCGTCCATCTCTGCTTGGTTGATTGCGATACCCTCATAAAGCGGGTTGTTCCTTTGTAGCCATGCCAAGGCAGCTGCCACTCGAGATTTGCGCACCTGAAGCAGGTTTCTGACGTCTGCGGAGCCAGGCTTAGCCGAACCGCTCCAAGAGACGTGAATGTTCTCGATGGCCTGCAGCAAGGGATGAGGAAGAACCGTGGCCACGAGATCGTCCACTTTGTTCGGAAAGACGACAATATGTCCTTTCACGTGCTTGCGGTAACTGATTCCCGAACGGGTCTTGTTGTCGACGGTGAACTTAGTGATATAGCCAAAAGGTGCATGCAGGGCAATGAGTCTCTCTTCGACGGGAGAGAGGTCATCAAGCTCTTCGGGGTACCGGTGCTCACAACCGATGGCCATGTTGTTGACCGAGCAGGCCTTAGGCAGCCGCCCACTGTCGAAGCTGGCGCGACACTCGCGGCACACGTCAACTCCGGCGCCCTCGTGCGACGGAAGGCACGCATCACACTCCTGGAGAGCCATGGCCGTCTGTAGCAGCAAGGGTGACAGACGACCCCTCCACTGCATGGTGGTGAGTTCGCAAGGCGATGTCTTCCTGTAGCAGAAGACGCAGTGGAGACCGGCAACGTCCTCTCATCCGTAAACGCTTGGTAGAAAGACTTGGAGGCCTCAACCTGAAGGGCAAGTGGAACTTCGTGGCACCAGGATCGCGTTGATGACGCAAGCTCCTTGACGCGGAAACAGGCGTCATAGTGATGTAGAGTGGACTCGACAGAGTCCCGCTGGAGTTGAACGGTTTCTCGCATCGGCCGGGGCCTTTTGGGGCGCCTTGGCTGCGTGGGCGGTGGAGTGGGAAGTGCTTGCTCTTCTCTAGGTCGTTTTGGTGATGGAGTGGCTGGCGGCTGCGTGTGTGCGGCATATTGGTATTGAGCTTCACGGCGGCGGGTTTGGTCTTCGGCGCGCCGGCGATCCATATCGTGCAAGACACGGAGGATCTCGTCATGGGGAACTCTGACAGTCTGTGACCGGCGCTGATAGGACCGGCGCGATTCAAGATCCCTTAAGGTGCGGCGAACCTCTTCGGGTGAGACCGTGGCTGGGTGTTCTCGCGGCATGGTGCAGGGGATGGTTCCGAACGAGTGCATGGAAGAAGGAAAGAAACAGTCTATTACTGGCACCTGGGAGCAAGACGGCGACCACGACATGTGATCGAGAAACTCAGCAAAGGTTTCGAATGCTCATGGACGGGGTAGTCTGCCGAAGCTCAGAGGTGCTTGCGTGAAGGATAGATGGGCAGACGGAGACGTCGGGTTCATGGCTCCGCTATCGCAGGGGATGGCGGCGGTTACGAAGTGAGGGGCTTAGGGTTAGAAGCATCCCGCAAAACGGGAGGGCCAATCATGTGTTGTACGGTTCTTGGCGGAGTGGATGGCGTCCTTGCCCATACGACAAGGGCCCCATGACGTCGATTTCTGGGGTAGACCGTCTCCCAGCACAGGATCCGTATCCAAATGGACAATCGGGGGGCCGGGCTGGACCATGGTCGAAGTAGGGCTCCGGCCCGGGTAGCGGGGCCGGGCAGCGGGGCCGGCGGGGCCGGAGCCGGAGCGGTCAACGCGGGCGGTGGAGGCGAGAACGGAAAAAGAGGGAGAGTTGTTGTGTGGCTCGGGAAAGGCATGAAGCCGAGTGGAAGGTGGCGGTGAAGGCTGGCGCAGCTCGCACGGGGCGCTAAGTGGCCCGAGCTTACGGAGGGGGCGGAAGAAGGATCCTTTCGTCTCTTCGTTCCTCAAGGCACAAGGCACGGGGCGCTAAGTGGCCCAAGCTGACGGAGGTGGCGGAAGAAGGATCCTTTCGTCTCTTCGTTCCTCAAGGCACCTCAGCAGGACAGGAGACCGGCCCTTCCAGGGTCCGCCAATGCCTTGAGGAACGGACTAAAGCATTAGTTGGCCGGCGGCAAGTATCAACGCGCCCGGCAGTGCTAAGGACCCCGTTCCCGAACTTGGTCAGTATGCCTATCTTTCGCAACCTAATTCTCGTACATTCGTCTCGTTTCTACGGCCAAGTTCTTAAGTCTCTGCATTCCATCAACTATGGCCTGATCCAGCCCATTGCCAATGAAATCATGCTGTCTCACGGGACCGAGAAGCTTGATGCCCCGAAGCGTAGTGCACCTGGACAGTTGCACATAGAGGCTCGTAAAATTGCATTTGGAGGGTTCCCCATTGGTCACACGATTTCCACGTAGCTCCAAAAGTACTTCGACGAACGTTTTACCCTGGGCCTTGTAATCGGTAAGAACAAACGCTGGTGCCACGGGTAATCCACGTCGTGTGCATCTTGCTGACAAGAATTTGAAGTGAGAGTTAGTCGAATCGAGCGTATGTGACATGGGTCGGATGAGCACGGTCCCCAACGGCAGGGACGGTATCGCCAACGTTTTCGTCTCTTGAGACTGCAGAAGAATGCCTAGCGGTGGCCCGAAGTGGATTGTCACGTCATCTGCCAAGTAGTATCCTGGGTGATTGGGATCGAGTATAACGTCCACGGCAGTAAACTCGGCTCCGTTGACAACTTTCAAGCCAGTATAGATGTTCTTGTTCACAACCACCGGCATACCTTGGGCGTAGAAAAGACACCAGGGACTTTGCAGACAGAGTCATCACCTTGTCCAATGGTTTGTGCTATGATGTTTGGAGAAAGCGTGCCGTTGCGCCAGGTGTGAGTCGAGATAAAGATACGGATATGTTGCTTGTTGAAGCGCGCCCAGCCTACGACAGCTTCCATGTTGAGGGCCCAGCGGGTGCGGTTCAGCGGCGTTATAGCACGCAAACCATTGTCGAAGGTGATTTGGGAGCGTCCTACAATGTTGGCGTTGAGCAAGTCGAGGTCTTGCCGTGTCTGCCGCCCGTCACGAACTCGATCCAGGAGTGCGCCGAGTTGGGGATCGTCGCGTGCGGACCTGGTCTTCGAGGAGCACAACGGTTTTGAACAGATGCCACAATCTACAGCCGCTATGGTGAGAGACGGTCGCTTGTCGCAGAGGTGCCTGGGTTCCGTCCGGCGGTCTATTGATCAGGAGGCTTGTTTCCCGCACAGGGGCGAACTGGTAGAAGTCTCCCATCAGCAGAACTACAGGCATCCCACCAAATGGCTCGTCCGGACAGTCACGGAGTGCCTGGAGATGACGACTGACGTTGTGCAGAGTGGCCCCCCCAAGCATACTGACCTCGTCAATCACGAGTACCAGCTTCTGTTTCCAGATCCATTTCTTCGCCTCCGAGAAGGGGGAGGCGGTTTGTTTGGATCGCGATGGGAATCTAACCCACAGGCCGAGTGGATCGTCGTGCCGCCAATCTGGGCCGCCGAACTGCCCGATGTGCCGGTTATCTGCAGAAGATGTGGCTGGTTTCTCGCCGCGAACACGTCCTTCAGGGCATCGATGATCCTCGACTTTCCCGTGCCACCCGGCCCGCCGGTATACTGGAGATGTTGGCCAGCTGAGTCCGGATTAGCCGTATACCTGTCAGAAATGCGCAAACGAGTTGAAGGGCCATGGTCTGTAGATAGTTCAGTGTGAAGGTGGCTGCGGTGGTGTGCCCCATCTCCGCGAAGCTAGTCGCCGGAGTGACGTCAACGAGCATTCGAGGGCCTTGTTCATTGAGGTCACTGCCTGTGAGCGCAGCGGCGGTGTCCATATCGCCGTAGCGAGCTAGGGTATCGTCGATGTCGGCGCCATTCGTGGATAGTACGGTGCCCTGAGAACCACCCTCGATGTCGTCCAGCATTCGAAGATGCAACAGGTCTTGGGCCTTGGCTGCTGCTTGGACATCATCTCGAGATAATATTGGGAATTGGCACAAGGTGTCGCCTTGGTCGTGGGGTATATTGAGGTACAGATCCTCCTGACGTTGGACAAAAGGTTGTCCTCCAGCGAGGTTCCCTTACACGTCGCGTATTAGATCCAAGAGGACGAGGAGTCCTTTGTGGCGTCAGTATTTTGCACGGAATTCCGCAAAATCTGGAGTAGAGCTGTGTAAGCCTGATGTTGAGCCATCGCTGGAGGCTCATCCTCGTAGTGGCCGTCGTCCAGTGGGTACTCAACGTCAATTGTGTCGTCACCTCCGATCGACTGGCCCAGAGCTTCGTGTCTTTACGCGCGTCTTCGGCAGACTTTCTCAAAAGACAAATGTTGGAGACATGGAAACGGAGGCGGGGACAAAGGCCCGCTCGATGCCTCGTCCATATGTCGGTTATATCGCCTTGGCTTTCAGAAACGAAGTTTTCCCAAGGGACGAATAACGCCAAATGTAGGACCGAATTTCTGCACAGGCTGTCAGACGGGGCCAAAATGTTGCTGGGGGGTTAGAGCGTACCGCTTAATATACACTGGGTGATCGTCCTCATGGTCGTCGCTGATGTATCCTTGGAAGATCGGGACGGCGTACTGGTCTGGCCGTCGAAGCTTTTGCATCCAGCCGTCACAGTCGGAATCCTGCCCATCGAGAAAATGTGAGTCGTCTTCACTCCGACTTTTCGACGCATCAAATGAATCATTGACATATAGTCGTACAGGCATAGGTCTCGTAGAACATGGCCCCGGTACGCGTACGCGTCCAGGTATAAAGGGTTCGCCCTCCTTGCCTCAGACGGATTGTCTCCGGGGCTGTTCAGCGTCCGTCAGCTCGCCGGCCTGATGGCGGAGATGCCCATAGCCGAAAGATTGCCCAATAGAGCGCCGTCAGGTTCAGGAAAGACCAATGCGGCACGTTGGTAAAGTCGGTGTCATATCCAAGGAGATGGTAACAGACCTCTACGGCCGAGAGTTGTCGCTCGGAGAAGATCCGATTTGCCGTTCTCATCAGGAATTGACGGCTTTCATTCAATACGGCCTGCTGCCTGTCGTCGGGCAGGGTGGGATCTGGTGCGCGAGACGTCGGACGACCGGCTTCGCGAAGTTGGCGGGCAACCTCGGCGGCAAGAGCAATGCGTTTCCACATCGGCGTATCCAGTTTGGTGGCGTAGTTCGTGATGTAGTACACCATGGCCAGGCCCTTGGTTTTGGTCAAGATCATCGAGACGTCATGGTTATGACGAAGGCCGACCGCCAATGACTTGTTATACCGATTGACGAGTGGATGGTTGCGCCGGATCTGAAGCAAGCCGTCCTCTGTGAACCCTGTCTCGTCGACGATCTTCCACGGTGCTTTGAAGCGGCAGGCCGTCCGTCTCTGTGGATCTGCACCCTGTTCAACGATCCCCTTCAGAGAATACTTGAGGCAGGTGTACGTGTGGGAGTGCACTTGGCAACAGTACGCGATGAAGTTGGATTCGTCTTCGAAGGCCGCAGTGAGAGCCGAGGTGCTGGTCATGACCTCCTCCACGGGATGGATGGGCTTCCTCTGTTGTCGCAGGGTTTTCCAGCATCTTCATCTAAACACTCGTGAAAGACAGAGTCTACGTACCGGGTCACCTGGGCACGGTATCCTTCTTCCGCAGGATTGGCCATATCGTCTACCAGGTTCGGTAACCGCATGTTGCCGTCCAGCCAGAGGAGTCCATGCAAGTGGAGGCTGCCTCGCTCGTTCGTTTCCACCGTGGCGTAGTAGTGGCTAATCTTTCCAAAGATCGATTCCTGGCCCGTGTTCACGTACTTGTCAAAGAATAAGGATATTTCTCGGTGGAAGAAGATGGCCGAGCTAACCGGATCCATGGTGCTGAGGGCGATTCTGTCGTACCTTTCACGGAGATCGGCTAAAAGCTCCATTGCAGAGTCATAATCGTGCAGCCTATGAATGGCAAGTTTCATCTTTATCGGATTATTAATGTCGTTGGGACTGATGGTAATCCAAACTGCAGGCATACCGGCCCAAATGTTAACAGCTTGTATCTTCCTCCGCATAAGCAAACGGGATTCGTTCGAGAGCGGCTGTGTGGCCAAAATCGACAGCTCGCGAAGCAAGACCGATATGTCAGGGTCCGACGTGGTCCTTGCCTCCCGCATCTCCGCCTCGGCTCTCTTCAGTCGGTCCTCGTTCAAGTTCGCATACGCTTGCTCGAGCCTGTGGAAGGAATCTTTAGCGACACGAACCATGCTGATGCGGCGGTTGGAGGAGCGAAGGAGGGTGTTGAATACTAAGAAACAAAAGACAGGATGGGTGGCAAATCGGCCTCCGTGCCGTTGCAATACGTATCTGGCCCAGTAATTAAGCGAGTGATTCGGACGACGGTCGGCAACAACGCTTTGTCGGCTGTGACTCGAGTCGCCCTTTGATTTCGGGCCACCCTTCCCCACGGAAAAAGCTTCGGAAATGTTCGAGGAAGAAATCTTCGTGCAAGTTGTCTGCAAAATCCGCACCACGCTCTACTCGGACAAACGGCTGGTCTCCCGCAGTTTGGACCTGCATAACGCACGGCACAGAGTTGCCATGTCGATCCGGATTGGCGTTGACGATGTCGGCCAGAAACGACAGTTTATCGGTCTCGGCGAAGGCAGCCGGTCCATTGAGAGGAAACATGCCGGAAGCAGACATCTCACAGACGGCGTCAACTTCCAGGCCGATGGCAGCCGAGTCGGGGACAAGAGTCGCCGGCTCACCAGGGGATGGTTGAGTCTGCTCGGGGGACAGAGTACGATCTAAATCGCAGGATTCAGCCGCAAAAGTGGGGTTGATCGAGTTCACCAGTTCATCGATGCTTCTGAAGCTGTTTTCCTCCAAGCCTCGATCAGTGTCCGGGACTATGTGGTCCGTTTGTGTCTTCTCAACGGTCGACGGTTCCTCCTTCGCATGCGGTCCATGATGACGGTCGGAACAGTGGAGCCGTCGGCATACTGCCAGCCATCTATCTCTGCTTGGTTAATTGCGATATCCTCGTAGAGCGGGTTGTTCCTTTGCAGCCATGCCAGGGCAGCTGCCACTCGAGATTTGCGCACTTGAAGCAGGTGTCTGACGTCTGCGGAGCCAGGCTTGCCGAACCGCTCCAAGAGACGTGGATGTTCTCAATGGCCTGCAGTAAGGGATGAGGAAGAACCGTGGCCACAAGATCATCCACTTTGTTCGGGAAGACGACGATGTGTCCTTTCACGTGCTTGCGGTAGCTGATTCCCGAACGGGTCTTGTTGTCGACCGTGAACTTGGTGATATAGCCAAAAGGTGCATGCAGGGCAATGAGTCTCTCTTCAACGGGGGAGAGGTCATCAAGCTCTTCGGGGTACCGATGTTCGCAACCGATGGCCATGTTGTTGACCGAGCAGGCTTTGGGCAGCCGTCCACTGTCGAAGCCGGCGCGACACTCGCGGCACACGTCAACTCTGGCGCCCTCGTGTGACGGAAGGCACGCGCCACACTCTTGGACAGTCTTGGTCGCCTGCAGCATGGAGGGCGACAAGCGATCCCTCCACTGTATGGTGGCGAGTTCGCAAGGCGGTGTCTTCCTATAGCAGAAGACGCAGTGGGAAACCGGCAACGTCCGTTCCTCGGTAAACGCTTGGTAGAAAGATTTAGCAGCCTCTACCTGGAGGGCAACCGGAACTTCGTTGCACCAGGATCTTGTCGATGATGCCTGCTCCTTGACGCGGAAAGTGGCGTTGTAGTGATGCAGTATGGATTCGACAGAGTCTCGTTGAAGTTGAACGGTTTCTCGCATCGGCCGGGGTCTTTGGGGAGCGCCTTGGCTGCGTCGGCGGCGGAGTGAGAGGCGCTTGCTCTTGTCTAGGTCGTTTCGGTGATGGAGTGGCGGGCGGCGGCGTCTGTGCAGCAAATCGGGATTGAGCTTCACGGCGGCGGGTTCGGTCTTCGGCGCGCTGGCGGTCCATATCTCGCAAGACACGGAGGATCTCATCGTGGGGACTCTGGCAAGCGGTGAAGGGCGTTGTAAGGACCGGCGCCGATAGGACGCCTGCGATTCAAGATCCTCAGGTGCGGTGAACCTCTTCGGGTGCGACAGTGGCTGGGTGTTCTCGCGGCATGGTGCTGCGAACGAGAGCTGGGACGAAGTGGGAGGGAATGATCTGCTATGGCGCCCAGCAAGAATCCGGCGTTGGAAGATCAGAGGGCTCACGGAGTGCGTAGGTCAGGGTCAAGACCCTTGGTCCCGCTGGTTGGTAGAAGAATGGCGGTCACGAAGTGAGGGGCGAGCCGCCGACCGGCCGGAGCATGGCCGGAGCGGTCAGGCGGCCCGGGGAGAGGGGCCGGAGCGGGCAGCAGGAAGCAGTGGCTCTGTTTGGCCGGAAGTAGGTGGCAGTGAAGAGTGGCTGGGGAGCGCACGGGGCACCATGCGGTCCGTGTTTACGGAAGGGGCGGAAGGAAGAGCCTTTCGTTCCTCAAGGCATTAGAAGTGAAGCTTTTCGCGATATCTCTCCACACCTACTACTTACCGCCGCCGCCGCAATGGATTATCCGTACCACCGCGAATTCGATTCAAAGAAGGCCGCCCAAGATGCCTGTCATACAGTCGCCAAGGCACAAGGCCACGCCCTGATTGTACGATCGGGAGGGATAACGACGCCTACATGACCTGCTCGCGGGCTGGCGGGCATCGCGATTCTACTGACCCCAGCGCCCATAGATCAAAACGCCGGGCGAACCAGGCCACATACAAATGCGACTGCGGCTTCCGCCTTATTATTAAGAGGAGCAGCGAGGGCGCCTGGTTTCAAGCCATCGCCGTCCTGTACAGACCACAACCACCCTCCTGTGCCCGCGATATTACACTCCACTTCCTCAACGGGGAGGCCGAATCACAATACCGCTGGGCTCTGCAATGCCTACTCCAATTGGCAGCCGAAGAGGGCATTCCGGCGCCGCGGATCATGGTCACAGATCGTGAGCTTGCCCTAATGAATGCAGTTGTTGCTTTCCCAGAATTACACCACGTAGTTCACCTGCTCTGCCGCTGGCATATCAACGAAAACGTTCTTACCAAGTGCAAAAAGCACTTCCCTGCTGCAACAAAGGAAGGAGATCGCGCAATCCGAGCCCCTACGTTCACAGCCTTCCTCAAAGAGTGGGCAGGCATCGTTAACGCCCCTAATGAGGCTATCTATAACACACTGGTCCCTGCGTTCGAAGCAGCCGGCCATCCGCAGGCCGCCGTGGATTACGCTATCAATACGTGGCTCGACCCTGGAAGGAGAAGTTCGTGATGTGCTTCGTTGACCGGCACCGGCACCTCGGGCATACAACAACCTCTATTATAGAGGGCATGCATTCTACGATGAAGCGGTTCCTATGGTCCTCGATGGGCGACTTGACCTCTGTTTTCCAGCGTCTTCGGGCCTTTTGGCGTTCCCAGTCAGACGAAATACTCAATTTGCAGCAAATTGCGATATATAAGGTATCAACGTCTACTCTCAAGCCGGTCTTCGCAAAAATCCGACCGAACCTCTCTGCCTGGGCCCTTCAGAAAATAGGGGTTGAATATCGCGCTGTGCCGCTTGACGTGGCTACTAATGATCGGGCAAATCCGCCGCTGGGCTGCTGTGATACCTACTTTTATTGTAGCTTTAAGAGCAGCCTTGGTTTGCCGTGCCGTCACGATATCTTCAAACGGCTCAAAAATACTGCTGCTGTCGCCGCCGTTCCGTTCGAAATGAATGAAGTTGACGTGTTCTGGCATCGCGAAAAGCCTCAGGGCATGAGCCTGACGACGACCCACAAGATCCGCTCCCTATACGCGGCAAAGGCCGGCCACAGGGCTCGTTGAACCTTCAAAAAAGCACACGTCGCGACCAGTCGGAATTTGAGGTCGTTGAGGGCATCGAGCGAGCTGAGGCCACAAGGCCGCCGCCGTCAACAGCGCCGGCAGCGCTGACGGGCACAAATTCTACACGCAACACACGCAGGGCAAGGCTGTCGCTGTCAACACCACTGCCAGCGGCGCTAATATGACGAGGCAGGCGTTGGAATACCTTCATACACACGGCGACTCGTACGAGCCGGGCACAGAGATGCCACGGGCGTATCAGCGCGCCGCTGCTGCTGATGACTCTGATGACGAGCTTGCTGGCGAGACGCAGGGCACGATCCACTGTTATCAGGCCACGCAGCCAGCTACACAGTGGACTTCACAGCGGGTCACGATGCCCTCAAATCGTCGAGAAGAGGAGGATATGCCTTGAGGAACGAAAGGTTCTTCCTTGAGGAACGAAAGGTTCTTCCTTTGCCTTTGCCTTGAGGAACGAAAGGTTCTTCCTTCCGCGTCCTTCGCCACACCTCCACATCCTCTACCCCCTACGCACGGACCGCATGCCGCTCCGTGCCCACCAGCCACTCTTCACCGCCACCTGTTCTTTTTCCCACCAACCTTCCTGTTCCTGCTGCCCGTTCCGTCCGCTCCCGCCCCGGTCCCACTCTCCGGGGCCAACTCTCCTTTCTCGTACCGATTGTTCACAGCCATCACCGTGCACCATGCCACGAGAACACCCCGTCACGGTCTCGCCGAGGAGGTTCGCCGCACTTTGGGTGATCTTGAATCGCAGAGATCCCAGCAGCGCCGTTCCTATCAACGACCTTCACCGCTTATCAGGGTTCCCACGACGAGATCCTCCGCGTCTTGCACGATATGGACCGCCAGCGCGCCGAAGAACGATCCCGCCGCCGTGAAGCTCAATTCCAATATACCGCACACGCAACAGCCGAACAACCCATCCCCGAGACGACCCCGAGAAGAGCAAGCGCCTCCACTCCACCTCCAACGCAGCCAAAACACTCCCTAGAAGACAAACGCAGCTGCCAGCGACTGCATCACCGAGACGACCTGAGAGGGCTATCACCTCCACTCCACCTCCCACGCGGCTAAGGCGCTCCTCCAAAGACACGCGCAGCCGCCGGCCGCTCCATCGCCGAAACGACACAGAGAAGAGGAGACACCTCCACTCCACCCCCACGCAGCCAACGCGCTCCTCCAAAAGACACACGCAGACGCCGGCCTCTCCATCACCGAGTCGATCCAGGGCGGAACAACCGCTTCGCCCTTCATCGCCCACACGGACGGGGCGCTTCCCACGAGGCCCGGGCCTACGCAAGAAACCGTCCAACTCCAGCGAGACTCTGTCGAGTCTGCGCTACATCACCATGACGCCCGTTTCCGCTCTAAAGAGCAGGCATCGTCAACAAGATCCTGGTGCAACGAAGTTCCACGTGCCCTTCAGGTAGCAGCTCCTAGATCGTTCTACCAGGCGTTTACGGACGAGAGGACGTTGCCCATTTCTCACTGCGTCTTCTGCTATAGAAAGACCCCACCTTGCGAGCTCTCAACCATGCAGTGGAGGGGTCGATTGTCGCCCTCCCTGCTGCAGGCGACCAGGACCATCCAGAAGTGTGGCGCTTGCCTTCCGCCGCACGAGCGCGCGGGAGTTGACGTATGCCGCGAGTGTCGCGCCAGCTTCGACGGTGGACGGCTGCCCAAAGCCTGCTCGGTCAACAATATGGCCATCGGTTGCGAACATCGGTACCCTGGCGAGCTTGATGACCTCTCTCCCGTTGAGGAGAGACTCATTGCCCTGCATGCGCCCTTTGGCTATATCACCAAGTTCACGGTCGACAACAAGACCCGTTCCGGAATCAGCTACCGCAAGCACGTGAAAGGACATATCGTCGTCTTTCCGAACAAGGTGGACGATCTTGTTACCACCGTTCTTCCCCATCCCTTGCTGCAGACCATTGAGAATATCCACGTCTCTTGGAGCGGTTCGGCTAAGCCTGGCTCCGCAGACGTCAGACACCTGCTTCAGGTGCGCAAATCTCGAGTGGCGGCCGCCCTGGCATGGCTGCAAAGGAACAACCCACTTTACGAGAATATCGCAATCGACCAGGCAGAGATGGATGGCTGGCGGTATGCCGACGGCTCCACTGTTCCGACCGTCATCATGGACCGCATGCAGGGAGGAACCGTCGACCGTTGAGAGGACTCAAACTGACCACATAGTCCCGGACACTGATCGAGGCTTGGAGGAAAACAGTTTCAGAAGCATCGATGAACTTGTGAGCTCGATCGATGGCACCTTCGTCGACGAGTCTCGCGACTTGGACTGTACTCTATCGACTGAGCAGACTCGACCTCTCCTGGTGAGCTGGCGACTCTTGTCCCCGACTCGGCTGCCATCGGCCAGGAAGTTGAAACCATATGTGAGACGTCTGCATCCGCC
This sequence comes from Hirsutella rhossiliensis, assembly GCF_020360975.1. NCBI lineage: Eukaryota > Fungi > Ascomycota > Sordariomycetes > Hypocreales > Ophiocordycipitaceae > Hirsutella > Hirsutella rhossiliensis. Next base: position 23,115 of record NW_025408699.1, on the reverse strand, counting down.
ATGTTCCTCTTGATGGACCGGCTGCCTTTGCGGATACCGATAAGCTGTCGTTTGTGGCGGCATGGCCAACGCCAATCCGGATCCACGTGGCCGCTCTATACCATGCGTTATGCAGGTCCAAACTACGGAGATCAGCCGTTTGTCCGAGTAGAACGTGGTGCGGACTTTGCAGACAACCTGCACGAAGATTTCTTCCTCGAACATTTCCCAAGCTTTTCCGTGGGAAGGGCGGCCGAAATCGAAGGGCGACTCGAGTCGTAGCCGACAAAGCGACGCTGCCGACCGTCGTCCGAATCACTCTCTTCAATACTGGACCAGATACGTATTGCAACGGCATGGAGGCCGATTCGCCACCCATCCTGTGTTTTGTTTCTTAGTATTCAACACCCTCCTTCGCTCCACCAACCGCCGCATCAGCATGGTCCGTGTCGCTAAAGATTCCTTCCACAGACTTGAGCAGGCCTATGCAAACTTGACCGAGGACCGACTGAAGAGGGCCGAAGTGGAGATGCGGGAGACGAGGACTACGTCGGACCCCGACATATCGCTCTTGCTTCGCGAGCTGTCGATCTTTGGCCATGCACAGCCGCTCTCGAACGAATCCCGTTTACTTATGCGGAGGAAGATACAAGCTCTAGACATCCGCGCCGGTATGCCTGCAATCTGGATTACCATCAGTCCCAACGACATTAATAACCCGGTAAAGATGAAGCTTGCCATTCATAGGCTCCACGATTACGAGTCTGCGAAGGAGCTTTTGGCCGATCTCCGTGAAAAGTACGACAGGATCGCCCTGAGCACCATGGATCCGGTCAGCTCGGCCATCTTCTTCCACCGAGAAATATCCCTATTCTTTGAAAAGTATGTGAATACAGGCCGGGAATCGATCTTCGGGAAGATCAGCCACTACTACGCGACGGTGGAAACGAATGAGCGAGGCAGCCTCCACTTGCATGGACTCCTCTGGCTGGACGGCAACATGCGCTTACCGAACTTGATAGACGACATGGCCAATCCCGCGGAAGAAGCATATCGCGCCCAGGTGATTCGATATATAGACTCCGTCTTTCATGAGTGTCTAGATGAAGATGCCGGAAAAGCCGTGCGACAGGAGAGGAAGCCCATCGATCCCGTGGAGGAGGTCATGACCAGCACCTCGGCTCTCACTGCGGCTTTTGAAGACGAATCGAATTTTATCGCATACTGTTGCCAGGTGCACTCCCACACATACACCTGCCTTAAGTATTCTTTGAAGGGTCATCGACCGGGGCAGATCAACAGAGACGGACAGCCTGCCGCTTCAAGGCACCGTGGAAGATCGTCGAGCAGACAGGATTCACAGAGGATGGCTTGCTTCAGATTCGGCGCAACCATCCACTCGTCAACCGGTATAACAAGTCGTTGGCGGTCGGCCTTCGCCACAACCACGACGTCTCGATGATCTTGACCAAGACCAAGGGCCTGGCCATGGTGTACTACATCACGAACTACGCCACCAAGCTGGATACGCCGATGTGGAAGCGCATTGCTCTCGCCACCGAGGTTGCCCGCCAACTTCGCGAGGCCGGTCGTCCGACGTCTCGCGCGCCAGGTCCCGCCCTGCCCGACGAGAGGCACCAGGCGGTATTGAACGAAAGCCGTCAATTCCTGATGAGAACGGCAAATCGCATCTTCTCCGAGCGACAACTCTCGGCTGTCGAGGTTTGTTACCACCTCCTGGATATGACACCGACTTTACCAACGTGCCGCATTGGTCCTTCTTGAACTTGACGGCCCTATACTGGACAATCTTTCGGCTATGGGCGCATCTCCGCCATCAGGCCGGCGAGCTCACGGACGCCGAACAGCCCCAGAGACAATCCTCTGAGGCAAGGAGGGCGAACCCTATTATGCCTGGAGGCGTACGCCTACCGCGGTCATGTTCTACAAGACTTATGCCTGTATGACTACATGTCAATGATTCACTTGGTGCGTCGAAATGGTCGGAGTGAAGATGACTCTCATTTTTCTCGATGGCCAGGATTCAGACTGTGAAGGCTGGATGCAAAAGCTTCGACGGCCCGACCAGTACGCCGTCCCGATCTTCCAAGGATACATCAGCGACGACCACGAGGACGATCACCCAGTCTATATTAAGCGGTACGCTCTAACCCCCGGCACCGTTTTGGCTCCGTCTGACACTCTGTGTAGAAACTCTGTCCTACATTTGGCGTTATTCGTCCCTTGGGAAAACTTCACTTCTGAGAGCCTAGGTGATATAACCGACATATGGACGACGCATCGAGCGGGCCTTTGTCCCCGCCTCCGTTTCTACGTCTCTAACATTTGTCTTTTGAGAAAGTCTGCCGAAGACGCGCGTAAGGACGCGAAGCTCTGGGCCAGTCGGTCGGAGGGCGACGACACAATTGACGTTGAGTACCCGCTTGACGATGGCCGATACGAAGAAGAGCCTCCAGCGATGGCTCATCGTCAGGCCTACAGAGCTCTCCAGATTTTGCGAAATGCCGTGCGGGACACGGACGCCACAAAAGACTCCCCCGTCCTTGGAGGTTTAATACACGATCTGTGCGAAGAGAACCCGGCTGGAGAAGAGCAACCTTTGTCCAACGTCAAGAGGATCTGTACCGGAATATGCCCCATGATCAAGGTGACGCCTTGTGTCAACTCCCATATCTCGAGACGATGTCCAGGCAGCGGCCAAGGCCCAACAACTATTGCATCTTCGGATGCTAGACGACATTGAGGGTGGTTCCCAGGGGACCATGCTTTCCGCGGATGGCGCCGACATCGACGATACGCTAGCTCGCTACGGCGATACGGAGTCCCCTGCTGCGCTCCCGGGCAGCGACCTCAATGAACGAGGCCCTCGGATGCTTGTCGACGTCAGTCCGGCAACTAGCTTCGCGGAGATGGGACACACCGCCGCGGCCAGCTTTACACTGAACTATCTACAGACCATGGCCCTTCAACTCGTTTGCCTGTTTCTGGACAAGTATACTGCCAATCCGGACTCAGCGGGTCAGCATCTTCAATACACCGGCGGGCCGGGTGGCACGGGAAAGTCGAGGATTATCGATGCCCTGAAGGACGTGTTCGCGGCGAGGAACCAGCCGCATCTTCTGCAGATAACCGGCACGTCGGGCAGTTCGGCGGCCCAGATTGGCGGCACGACCATCCACTCGGCCTGTGGGTTAGATTCCCATCGCGATCCAAACAAACCGCCTCCCCTTCTCGGAGGCGAAGAAGTGGATCTGGAAACAGAAGCTGGTGCTCGTCATTGACGAGGTCAGTATGCTGGGAGGAGCCACTCTGCACAACGTCAGTCATTACCTGCAGGCACTCCGTGACTGTCCGGACGAACCGTTTGGCGGCATGCCCGTCGTTCTACTGATGGGAGACTTCTACCAGTTCGCCCCGTGCGGAGACAAGCCTACTGATCATCAGACCGCCGGACCGAACAGAGACCCCCTTGCGACAAGCGACCATATCTCACCACAGCGGCTGCAGATTGTGGCATCTGTTCAAAACCGTGGTGCTCCTCGAAGACCAAGTCCGCGCACGCAACGATCCCCAGCTCCGTGCACTCCTGGATCGAGTTCGTAACGGGCGCCAGACCCATGAAGATCTGAGCTTGCTCAATGCCAACATTGTAGGACGCTCGCAAATCACCTTCCACGATGGTTTGCGCGCTATAACGCCGCTGAACCGCACCCGGTGGGCCCTCAACATGGAAGCTGTTGTGGGCTGGGCGCGCTTCAACAAGCGGCACATCCGTATCTTTGTCTCGACTCACACCTGGCGCAACGGCACGCTGTCTCCAAACCTCATAGCGCGAACCATCGGACAAGGCGACGACTCTGCCTGCAAAGTCCCCGGCGTCTTCTTCTACGCCCAGGGCATGCCCGTGGTTGTGAACAAGAACATCTACACTGGCCTGAAGGTGGTGAATGGGGCTGACTTTACTGCCGTGGACGTGATAATCGATCCCAATCACCCGGGATACTGCTTGGCAGATGACGTGACCATCCACTTCGGGCCGCCGCTCGGCATTCTTCTGCAGTCCGAGGAGACGAAGACCTTGGCGATACCGTCCCTCCCGGTGGGGACAGTACTTATCCGGCCCATGTCGCATACACTTGATTCGACTAACTCACTTCAAGTTCTTATCCGCAAGATGCACGCGACGTGGACTGCCCGCTGTACCAGCGTTCGTTCTCACTGATTACAAAGCCCAGGGTAAAACATTCGTCGAAGTACTGTTGGAGCTGCGTGGAAATCGTGTGACCAATGGTGAACCCTCCAAGTGCGATTTTACGAGCCTCTATGTGCAACTATCCAGGTGCACCTCGCTTCGGGCATCAAGCTTCTTAATCCCGTGAGACACCATGACTTCATTGGCAATGGGCTCGATCAGGCCATTCTTGATGGAATGCAGAGACTCAAGAACTTGGCCGCGGAAACGAGACGGTTATACAAGGACCAAGGTTTCGAAAAGTAGTGCTAGTATACTAACCATCCTTATAGTTTGACCTTTCGCACGTCGTAACGCGGCACGTAGACGTCCTACACTTCATAAGGTGACCGGACCGCACGCCAGTCGTCCGGATCTCGCTCCCCTCCCTTCCCTGGACGTAAGCGCTTTGCTCCTCACAATAATTTACCCACCATTCCTCGAACGCCTGGCGGCTGTAAAGCCACCTCGGCGGCCCGTCTCCTTCCCGAACAGGTCCAGGATATGGTCGCAGAACATCCACACTCCTTCGAGATGCTGCGGATAAAATGGCTTCCTGTCCTTGCGCGCGACCACGACGGTGCCAACTTGTGACTGCCAGTCTGGAGGTGCAAACCCGGAGTTGGCATCAATATTGAGGTACGTAGCAATCTGGTTGTCGAGGTCTGCCTCGTTGACGGACTGAGTCCCCGTCCGATCCAGGACCAGCGGGACCTCGATGAGCCCTGGGACGGACGGCACCGACTGCGAAAACACGACATGATTCGCAGGGATTGTAGTGGCAGACCAAAGGGGAAACTTGCGTTTCTCGGCCTCACATCGGACAATGACAGCTTCGACATGCCCCGACTTGCTGTGCGTTTCCCTCAAACCTGATGTACCCATCGGCGGCGAGGCATGCGTGGGCGGCGGGTGGGTTTGCTGCTGGCGCTTGCTGGGGCGATGCCTCTGGCTCCGAATCGGTGTCGATGTTGTCCCACTTTGAGTAATCAATCGGAGGCATTGAGTCGATTCTTAACAAACTGTTACACTTTACTGCATGATTCGCGAACAGTTCAGACTCCTTTGCCCTTCGAGATGATGGCCTTACAAGTTACCTCCGCGTTCTTACCCCGCCCGCCCTCAACCCACCTTGTTGTGGCGGGGTAAAATGGCGTCAAGCAGCCACACTACCGGGAGCAAGCCTCATCGTCTCAGCAGACCTGCCAGTGTGGAACCAAATTCAGTCCCGTTCCTCAAGGCATTGGCGGATCCTGAAAGGGGCCGGTCTCCTGTGCCTTGAGGAACGAAGAGACGAAAGGATCCTTCTTCCGCGCCCTTCGCCACACCTCCACATCCTCTACCCTTACGCACGGACCGCATGCCGCTCCGTGCCCACCAGCCACTCTTCACCGCCACCTGTGCCTTGAGGAACGAAAGGCTCTTCCTTCCGCCCCTTCCGTAAACACGGACCGCATGGTGCCCCGTGCGCTCCCCAGCCACTCTTCACTGCCACCTACTTCCGGCCAAACAGAGCCACTGCTTCCTGCTGCCCGCTCGGCCCCTCTCCCGGGCCGCCTGACCGCTCCGGCCATGGCCTTGAGGAACGAAAGGCTCTTCCTTCCGCCCTTCCGTAAACACGGACCGCATGGTGCCCCGTGCGCTCCCAGCCACTCTTCACTGCCACCTACTTCCGGCCAAACAGAGCCACTGCTTCCTGCTGCCCGCTCCGGCCCCTCTCCCCGGGCCGCCTGACCGCTCCGGCCATGGCCTTGAGGAACGAAAGGCTCTTCCTTCCGCCCCTTCCGTAAACACGGACCGCATGGTGCCCCGTGCGCTCCCCAGCCACTCTTCACTGCCACCTACTTCCGGCCAAACAGAGCCACTGCTTCCTGCTGCCCGCTCCGGCCCCTCTCCCCGGGCCGCCTGACCGCTCCGGCCATGCTCCGGCCGGTCGGCGGCTCGCCCTCACTTCGTGACCGCCATTCTTCTACCAACCAGCGGGACCAAGGGTCTTGACCTGACCTACGCACTCCGTGAGCCCTCTGATCTTCCAACGCCGGATTCTTGCTGGGCGCCATAGCAGATCATTCCTCCCACTTCGTCCCAGCTCTCGTTCGCAGCACCATGCCGCGAGAACACCCAGCCACTGTCGCACCCGAAGAGGTTCACCGCACCTTGAGGGATCTTGAATCGCAGGCGTCCTATCGGCGCCGGTCCACAACGCCCTTCACCGCTTGCCAGAGTCCCCACGATGAGATCCTCCGTGTCTTGCGAGATATGGACCGCCAGCGCGCCGAAGACCGAACCCGCCGCCGTGAAGCTCAATCCCGATTTGCTGCACAGACGCCGCCGCCCGCCACTCCATCACCGAAACGACCTAGACAAGAGCAAGCGCCTCTCACTCCGCCGCCGACGCAGCCAAGGCGCTCCCCAAAGACCCCGGCCGATGCGAGAAACCGTTCAACTTCAACGAGACTCTGTCGAATCCATACTGCATCACTACAACGCCACTTTCCGCGTCAAGGAGCAGGCATCATCGACAAGATCCTGGTGCAACGAAGTTCCGGTTGCCCTCCAGGTAGAGGCTGCTAAATCTTTCTACCAAGCGTTTACCGAGGAACGGACGTTGCCGGTTTCCCACTGCGTCTTCTGCTATAGGAAGACACCGCCTTGCGAACTCGCCACCATACAGTGGAGGGATCGCTTGTCGCCCTCCATGCTGCAGGCGACCAAGACTGTCCAGAAGTGTGGCGCGTGCCTTCCGTCACACGAGGGCGCCAGAGTTGACGTGTGCCGCGAGTGTCGCGCCGGCTTCGACAGTGGACGGCTGCCCAAAGCCTGCTCGGTCAACAACATGGCCATCGGTTGCGAACATCGGTACCCCGAAGAGCTTGATGACCTCTCCCCCGTTGAAGAGAGACTCATTGCCCTGCATGCACCTTTTGGCTATATCACCAAGTTCACGGTCGACAACAAGACCCGTTCGGGAATCAGCTACCGCAAGCACGTGAAAGGACACATCGTCGTCTTCCCGAACAAAGTGGATGATCTTGTGGCCACGGTTCTTCCTCATCCCTTACTGCAGGCCATTGAGAACATCCACGTCTCTTGGAGCGGTCTGGCAAGCCTGGCTCCGCAGACGTCAGACACCTGCTTCAAGTGCGCAAATCTCGAGTGGCAGCTGCCCTGGCATGGCTGCAAAGGAACAACCCGCTCTACGAGGATATCGCAATTAACCAAGCAGAGATAGATGGCTGGCAGTATGCCGACGGCTCCACTGTTCCGACCGTCATCATGGACCGCATGCGAAGGAGGAACCGTCGACCGTTGAGAAGACACAAACGGACCACATAGTCACGGACACTGATCGAGGCTTGAGGAAAACAGCTTCAGAAGCATCGATGAACTGGTGAACTCGATCAACCCCACTTTGCGGCTGAATCCTGCGATTTAGATCGTACTCTGTCCCCGAGCAGACTCAACCATCCCTGGTGAGCCGGCGACTCTTGTCCCCGACTCGGCTGCCATCGGCCTGGAAGTTGACGCCGTCTGTGAGATGTCTGCTTCCGGCATGTTTCTCTCAATGGACCGGCTGCCTTCGCCGAGACCGATAAACTGTCGTTTCTGGCCGACATCGTCAACGCCAATCCGGATCGACATGGCAACTCTGTGCCGTGCGTTATGCAGGTCCAAACTGCGGGAGACCAGCCGTTTGTCCGAGTAGAGCGTGGTGCGGATTTTGCAGACAACTTGCACGAAGATTTCTTCCTCGAACATTTCCGAAGCTTTTTCCGTGGGAAGGGTGGCCTGAAATCAAAGGGCGACTCGAGTCACAGCCGACAAAGCGTTGTTGCCGACCGTCGTCCGAATCACTCGCTTAATTACTGGGCCAGATACGTATTGCAACGGCACGGAGGCCGATTTGCCACCCATCCTGTCTTTTGTTTCTTAGTATTCAACACCCTCCTTCGCTCCTCCAACCGCCGCATCAGCATGGTTCGTGTCGCTAAAGATTCCTTCCACAGGCTCGAGCAAGCGTATGCGAACTTGAACGAGGACCGACTGAAGAGAGCCGAGGCGGAGATGCGGGAGGCAAGGACCACGTCGGACCCTGACATATCGGTCTTGCTTCGCGAGCTGTCGATTTTGGCCACGCACAGCCGCTCTCGAACGAATCCCGTTTGCTTATGCGGAGGAAGATACAAGCTGTTAACATTTGGGCCGGTATGCCTGCAGTTTGGATTACCATCAGTCCCAACGACATTAATAATCCGATAAAGATGAAACTTGCCATTCATAGGCTGCACGATTATGACTCTGCAATGGAGCTTTTAGCCGATCTCCGTGAAAGGTACGACAGAATCGCCCTCAGCACCATGGATCCGGTTAGCTCGGCCATCTTCTTCCACCGAGAAATATCCTTATTCTTTGACAAGTACGTGAACACGGGCCAGGAATCGATCTTTGGAAAGATTAGCCACTACTACGCCACGGTGGAAACGAACGAGCGAGGCAGCCTCCACTTACATGGACTCCTCTGGCTGGACGGCAACATGCGGTTACCGAACCTGGTAGACGATATGGCCAATCCTGCGGAAGAAGGATACCGTGCCCAGTGACCCGGTACGTAGACTCTGTCTTTCACGAGTGTTTAGATGAAGATGCTGGAAAACCCTGCGACAACAGAGGAAGCCCATCCATCCCGTGGAGGAGGTCATGACCAGCACCTCGGCTCTCACTGCGGCCTTCGAAGACGAATCCAACTTCATCGCGTACTGTTGCCAAGTGCACTCCCACACGTACACCTGCCTCAAGTATTCTCTGAAGGATCGTTGAACAGGGTGCAGATCCACAGAGACGGACGGCCTGCCGCTTCAAAGCACCGTGGAAGATCGTCGACGAGACAGGGTTCACAGAGGACGGCTTGCTTCAGATCCGGCGCAACCATCCACTCGTCAATCGGTATAACAAGTCATTGGCGGTCGGCCTTCGTCATAACCATGACGTCTCGATGATCTTGACCAAAACCAAGGGCCTGGCCATGGTGTACTACATCACGAACTACGCCACCAAACTGGATACGCCGATGTGGAAACGCATTGCTCTTGCCGCCGAGGTTGCCCGCCAACTTCGCGAAGCCGGTCGTCCGACGTCTCGCGCACCAGATCCCACCCTGCCCGACGACAGGCAGCAGGCAGTATTGAATGAAAGCCGTCAATTCCTGATGAGAACGGCAAATCGGATCTTCTCCGAGCGACAACTCTCGGCCGTAGAGGTCTGTTACCATCTCCTTGGATATGACACCGACTTTACCAACGTGCCGCATTGGTCTTTCCTGAACCTGACGGCGCTCTATTGGGCAATCTTTCGGCTATGGGCACATCTCCGCCATCAGGCCGGCGAGCTGACGGACGCTGAACAGCCCCGGAGACAATCCGTCTGAGGCAAGGAGGGCGAACCCTTTATACCTGGACGCGTACGCGTACCGGGGCCATGTTCTACGAGACCTATGCCTGTACGACTATATGTCAATGATTCATTTGATGCGTCGAAAAGTCGGAGTGAAGACGACTCTCACATTTTCTCGATGGGCAGGATTCCGACTGTGACGGCTGGATGCAAAGCTTCGACGGCCAGACCAGTACGCCGTCCCGATCTTCCAAGGATACATCAGCGACGACCATGAGGACGATCACCCAGTGTATATTAAGCGGTACGCTCTAACCCCCCAGCAACATTTTGGCCCCGTCTGACAGCCTGTGCAGAAATTCGGTCCTACATTTGGCGTTATTCGTCCCTTGGGAAAACTTCGTTTCTGAAAGCCAAGGCGATATAACCGACATATGGACGAGGCATCGGGCCGGGCTTTGTCCCCGCCTCCGTTTCCATGTCTCCAACATTTGTCTTTTGAGAAAGTCTGCCGAAGACGCGCGTAAAGACACGAAGCTCTGGGCCAGTCGATCGGAGGGTGACGACACAATTGACGTTGAGTACCCACTGGACGACGGCCACTACGAGGATGAGCCTCCAGCGATGGCTCAACATCAGGCTTACACAGCTCTACTCCAGATTTTGCGGAATTCCGTGCAAAATACTGACGCCACAAAGGACTCCTCGTCCTCTTGGATCTAATACGCGACGTGCGTAAGGGGAACCTCGCTGGAGGACAACCTTTTGTCCAACGTCAGGAGGATCTGTACCTCAATATACCCCACGACCAAGGCGACACCTTGTGCCAATTCCCAATATTATCTCGAGATGATGTCCAAGCAGCAGCCAAGGCCCAAGACCTGTTGCATCTTCGAATGCTGGACGACATCGAGGTGGTTCTCAGGGCACCGTACTATCCACGAATGGCGCCGACATCGACGATACCCTAGCTCGCTACGGCGATATGGACACCGCCGCTGCGCTCACAGGCAGTGACCTCAATGAACAAGGCCCTCGAATGCTCGTTGACGTCACTCCGGCGACTAGCTTCGCGGAGATGGGGCACACCACCGCAGCCACCTTCACACTGAACTATCTACAGACCATGGCCCTTCAACTCGTTTGCGCATTTCTAGACAGGTATACGGCTAATCCGGACTCAGCTGGCCAACATCTCCAGTATACCGGCGGGCCGGGGGGCACGGGAAAGTCGAGGATCATCGATGCCCTGAAGGACGTGTTCGCGGCGAGAAACCAGCCACATCTTCTGCAGATAACCGGCACATCGGGCAGTTCGGCGGCCCAGATTGGCGGCACGACGATCCACTCGGCCTGTGGGTTAGATTCCCATCGCGATCCAAACAAACCGCCTCCCCCTTTCTCGGAGGCGAAGAAATGGATCTGGAAACAGAAGCTGGTACTCGTGATTGACGAGGTCAGTATGCTTGGGGGGGCCACTCTGCACAACGTCAGTCGTCATCTCCAGGCACTCCGTGACTGTCCGGACGAGCCATTTGGTGGGATGCCTGTAGTTCTGCTGATGGGAGACTTCTACCAGTTCGCCCCTGTGCGGAAACAAGCCTCCTGATCAATAGACCGCCGGACGGAACCCAGGCACCTCTGCGACAAGCGACCGTCTCTCACCATAGCGGCTGTAGATTGTGGCATCTGTTCAAAACCGTTGTGCTCCTCGAAGACCAGGTCCGGGCACGCGACGATCCCCAACTCGGCGCACTCCTGGATCGAGTTCGTGACGGGCGGCAGACACGGCAAGACCTCGACTTGCTCAACGCCAACATTGTAGGACGCTCCCAAATCACCTTCGACAATGGTTTGCGTGCTATAACGCCGCTGAACCGCACCCGCTGGGCCCTCAACATGGAAGCTGTCGTAGGCTGGGCGCGCTTCAACAAGCAACATATCCGTATCTTTATCTCGACTCACACCTGGCGCAACGGCACGCTTTCTCCAAACATCATAGCACAAACCATTGGACAAGGTGATGACTCTGTCTGCAAAGTCCCTGGTGTCTTTTTCTACGCCCAAGGTATGCCGGTGGTTGTGAACAAGAACATCTATACTGGCTTGAAAGTTGTCAACGGAGCCGAGTTTACTGCCGTGGACGTTATACTCGATCCCAATCACCCAGGATACTACTTGGCAGATGACGTGACAATCCACTTCGGGCCACCGCTAGGCATTCTTCTGCAGTCTCAAGAGACGAAAACGTTGGCGATACCGTCCCTGCCGTTGGGGACCGTGCTCATCCGACCCATGTCACATACGCTCGATTCGACTAACTCTCACTTCAAATTCTTGTCAGCAAGATGCACACGACGTGGATTACCCGTGGCACCAGCGTTTGTTCTTACCGATTACAAGGCCCAGGGTAAAACGTTCGTCGAAGTACTTTGGAGCTACGTGGAAATCGTGTGACCAATGGGGAACCCTCCAAATGCAATTTTACGAGCCTCTATGTGCAACTGTCCAGGTGCACTACGCTTCGGGGCATCAAGCTTCTCGGTCCCGTGAGACAGCATGATTTCATTGGCAATGGGCTGGATCAGGCCATAGTTGATGGAATGCAGAGACTTAAGAACTTGGCCGTAGAAACGAGACGAATGTACGAGAATTAGGGTTGCGAAAGATAGGCATACTGACCAAGTTCGGGAACGGGGGTCCTTTAGCACTGCCGGGCGCGTTGATACTTGCCGCCGGCCAACTAATGCTTTAGTCCGTTCCTCAAGGCATTGGCGGACCCTGGAAGGGGCCGGTCTCCTGTCCTGCTGAGGTGCCTTGAGGAACGAAGAGACGAAAGGATCCTTCTTCCGCCACCTCCGTCAGCTTGGGCCACTTAGCGCCCCGTGCCTTGTGCCTTGAGGAACGAAGAGACGAAAGGATCCTTCTTCCGCCCCTCCGTAGCTCGGGCCACTTGGCGCCCCGTGCGAGCTGCGCCAGCCTTCACCGCCACCTTCCACTCGGCTTCATGCCTTTCCCGAGCCACACAACAACTCTCCCTCTTTCCGTTCTCGCCTCCACCGCCCGCGTTGACCGCTCCGGCTCCGGCCCCGCTGCCCGGCCCCGCTACCCGGGCCGGAGCCCTACTTCGACCATGGTCCAGCCCGGCCCCCGATTGTCCATTTGGATACGGATCCTGTGCTGGGAGACGGTCTACCCAGAAATCGACGTCATGGGGCCCTTGTCGTATGGGCAAGGACGCCATCCACTCCGCCAAGAACCGTACAACACATGATTGGCCCTCCCGTTTTGCGGGATGCTTCTAACCCTAAGCCCCTCACTTCGTAACCGCCGCCATCCCCTGCGATAGCGGAGCCATGAACCGACGTCTCCGTCTGCCCATCTATCCTTCACGCAAGCACCTCTGAGCTTCGGCAGACTACCCCGTCCATGAGCATTCGAAACCTTTGCTGAGTTTCTCGATCACATGTCGTGGTCGCCGTCTTGCTCCCAGGTGCCAGTAATAGACTGTTTCTTTCCTTCTTCCATGCACTCGTTCGGAACCATCCTTGCACCATGCCGCGAGAACCCAGCCACGGTCTCACCCGAAGAGGTTCGCCGCACCTTAAGGGATCTTGAATCGCGCCGGTCCTATCAGCGCCGGTCACAGACTGTCAGAGTTCCCCATGACGAGATCCTCCGTGTCTTGCACGATATGGATCGCCGGCGCGCCGAAGACCAAACCCGCCGCCGTGAAGCTCAATACCAATATGCCGCACACACGCAGCCGCCAGCCACTCCATCACCAAAACGACCTAGAAGAGCAAGCACTTCACTCCACCGCCCACGCAGCCAAGGCGCCCCCAAAAGGCCCCGGCCGATGCGAAACCGTTCAACTCCAGCGGGACTCTGTCGAGTCCACTCTACATCACTATGACGCCTGTTTCCGCGTCAAGGAGCTTGCGTCATCAACGCGATCCTGGTGCCACGAAGTTCCACTTGCCCTTCAGGTTGAGGCCTCCAAGTCTTTCTACCAAGCGTTTACGGATGAGAGGACGTTGCCGGTCTCCCACTGCGTCTTCTGCTACAGGAAGACATCGCCTTGCGAACTCACCACCATGCAGTGGAGGGGTCGTCTGTCACCCTTGCTGCTACAGACGGCCATGGCTCTCCAGGAGTGTGATGCGTGCCTTCCGTCGCACGAGGGCGCCGGAGTTGACGTGTGCCGCGAGTGTCGCGCCAGCTTCGACAGTGGGCGGCTGCCTAAGGCCTGCTCGGTCAACAACATGGCCATCGGTTGTGAGCACCGGTACCCCGAAGAGCTTGATGACCTCTCTCCCGTCGAAGAGAGACTCATTGCCCTGCATGCACCTTTTGGCTATATCACTAAGTTCACCGTCGACAACAAGACCCGTTCGGGAATCAGTTACCGCAAGCACGTGAAAGGACATATTGTCGTCTTTCCGAACAAAGTGGACGATCTCGTGGCCACGGTTCTTCCTCATCCCTTGCTGCAGGCCATCGAGAACATTCACGTCTCTTGGAGCGGTTCGGCTAAGCCTGGCTCCGCAGACGTCAGAAACCTGCTTCAGGTGCGCAAATCTCGAGTGGCAGCTGCCTTGGCATGGCTACAAAGGAACAACCCGCTTTATGAGGGTATCGCAATCAACCAAGCAGAGATGGATGGCTGGCGGTATGCCGACGGCTCCACTGTTCCGACCGTCATCATGGACCGCATGCAGAGAGAGGAACCGTCGACTGTTGAGAAGACACAAACGGACCACATAGTCCCGGACACCGATCGAGGCTTGCAGGAAAACAGCTTTAGAAGCATCGATGAACTGGTGAACTCGATCGATCCTACTTTCATCGCCGAATCTTGCGATTTGAACTGTACTCTGTCGACCGAGCAGACTCAACCCTCCTGGTGAGCCGGTGACTCTTGTCCCCGACTCGGCTGCCATCGGCCAGGAAGTGGACACTGTCTGTGAGACGTCTACATCCGGCATGTTTCTCTCGATGGTCCGGCTGCCTTCGCCGAGTCCGATAAACTGTCGTTTCTGGCCGACATCGTCAACGCCAATCCGGATCGACATGGCAACTCTGTGCTGTGCGTTATGCAGGTCCAAACTACGGGAGACCAGCCGTTTGTCCGAGTAGAGCGTGGTGCGGATTTTGCAGACAACCTGCACGAAGATTTCTTCCTCGAACATTTCGAAGCTTTTCCCGTGGGAAGGGCGGCCCGAAATCGAAGTGCGACTCGAGTCACAGACGACAAGGCGGCCCTGCCGACCGTCGTCCGAATCACTCGCTTAATTACTGGGCCAAATACGTATTGCAACGGCATGGAGGCCGGTTCGCCACCCATCCTGTCTTTTGTTTCTTAGTATTCAACACCCTCCTCCGCTCCTCCAACCGCCGCATCAGCATGGTTCGTGTCGCTAAAGATTCCTTCAACAGGTTTGAGCAGGCCTATGCGAACTTGACCGAGGACCGACTGAAGAGGGCCGAGGCGGAGATGCGGGAGACAAGGACTACGTCGGACCCCGACATATCGCTCTTGCTCCGCGAGCTGTCGATTTTGGTCATGCACAGCCGCTCTCCAACGAATCCCGTCTGCTTATGCGGAGGAAGATCCAAGCTCTGGACATTTGGGCCGGTATGCCTGCAATCTGGATTACCATCAGTCCCAACGACATAAATAATCCGGTAAAGATGAAGCTTGCCATTCATAGGCTCCATGATTATGAGTCTGCAAAGGAGCTTTTGGCCGATCTCCGTGAAAGGTACGACAGAATCGCCCTCAGCACCATGGATCCGGTCAGCTCGGCCATCTTCTTCCACCGAGAAATATCTCTATTCTTTGACAAATACGTGAACACAGGCCAGAATCGATCTTCGGGAAGATCAGCCACTACTACGCCACGGTGGAAACGAACGAGCGAGGCAGCCTCCACTTGCATGGACTCCTCTGGCTGGACGGCAACATGCGGTTACCGAACCTGATGGGCGACATGGCCAATCCCGCGGAAGAATCGTATCGTGCCCAGGTGATCCGATACATAGACTCCGTCTTTCATGAGTGCCTAGATGAAGATGCCGGAAAAGCCGTGCGACAATAGAGGAAGCCCATCGAACCCGTGGAGGAGGTCATGAGGAGCACCTTGGCTCTCACTTCGGCCTTTGAAGACGAATCCAATTTCATCGCGTACTGTTGCCAAGTGCACTCCCACATACACCTGCCTTAAGTATTCTCTAAAGGGTCATCGAACAGGGGCAGATCAACAGAGACGGACAGCCTGCCGCTTCAAGGCACCGTGGAAGATCTTCGAGGAGACAGGCTTCACAGAGGATGGCTTGCTTCAGATCCGGCGCAACCATCCACTCGTCAACCGGTACAACAAGTCGTTGGCGGTCGGCCTTCGTCATAATCACGACGTCTCGATGATCTTGACCAAAACCAAGGGCCTGGCCATGGTGTACTACATCACGAACTACGCCACCAAACTGGATACGCCGATGTGGAAGCACATTGCCTCGCCACCGAGGTTGCCCGCCAACTCCGCGAAGCCGGTGGTGCGAGGTGTCGCGCGCCAGGTCCCACCCTGCCCGACGACAGGCAGCAGGCAGTTTTAAACAAGAGCCGTCAGTTCCTGATGAGAACGGCAAATCGGATCTTCTCCGAGCGACAACTCTCGGCCGTCGAGGTCTGTTACCACCTCCTTGGATATGACACCGACTTTACCAACGTGCCGCATTGGTCGTTCCTGAACTTGACGGCCCTCTACTGGACAATCTTTCGGCTATGGGCACATCTCCGCCACCAGGCCGGCGAGCTGACGGACGCTGAACAGCCCCCGGAGACCATCCCTCTGAGGCAAGGAGGGCGAACGCTTCTATGCTTAGATGCGTACGCCTACCGGGGCCATGTTCTACGGGACTTATGCCTGTATGACTACATGTCGATGATTCATTTGGTGCGTCGAAAGGGTCGGAGTGAAGATGAATCTCACATTTTCTCGATGGGCAGGATTCCGACTGTGACGGCTGGATGCAAAAGCTTCGACGGCCCGACCAGTACGCCGTCCCGATCTTCCAAGGATACATCAGCGACGACCATGACGACGATCACCCAGTGTATATTAAGCGGTACTCTCTAACCCCCCGGCACCGTTTTGGCTCCGTCTGACGGCCTGTGCAGAAATTCTGTCCTACATTTGGCGTTATTCGTCCCTTGGAAAACTTCATTTCTGAGAGCCAAGGCGATATAACCGACATATGGACGACGCATCGAGCGCGGCTTTGTCCCCGCCTCCGTTTCTACGTCTCCAACATTTGTCTTTTGAGAAAGTCTGCCGAGGACGCGCGTAAAGACGCGAAGCTCTGGGCCACTCGATCGGAGGTGACGACACAATTGACGTCAGTACCCACTTGACGATGGCCGCTACGAAGAGCCTCCAGCGATGGCCCATCGTCAGGCCTACAGAGCTCTACTCAGATTTTGCGAAATGCCGTGCAAGATACAGACGCCACGAAAGACTCCCCGTCCTTGAGGTTTAATACGCGACCTGTGCGAAGAGAACCCGGCTGAAGAAGAACAGCCTTTTGTGCTACGTCAGGAGGATTTGTACCGGAATATACCCCATGATCAAGGTGACGCCTTGTGCCAATTTCAATCTCTCGAGACGATGTCAAGCAGCGGCCAAAGCCCAACGACTATTGCATCTTCGGATGCTGGATGATATCGAGGCTGGTTCTCAGCGCACCGTACTGTCCGCGAATGGCACCGACATTGACGATACCCTAGCTCGTTACGGCGATATGGAGTCCGCCGCTGCGCTCCCGGGTAGTGACCTCGATGAACAAGGCCCTCGGATGCTTGTCGACGTCAGTCCGGTCACTAGCTTCGTGGAGATGGGACGCACCACCGCCGCTAGCTTTACACTGAACTATCTACAGACCATGGCCCTTCAACTCGTTTGCGTATTTCTGGACAAGTATACTGCCGATCCGGACTCAGCTGGTCAGCATCTTCAATATACCGGCGGGCCGGGAGGCACAGGAAAGTCAAGGATTATCGATGCCCTGAAGGGCGTGTTCGCGGCGAGACCAGCCACATCTTCTGCAGATAACCGGCACATCAGGCAGTTCGGCGGCCCAGATTGGCGGCACGACGATCCACTCGGCCTGTGGGTTAGATTCCCATCGCGATCCAAACAAACCGCCTCCCCCCTTCTCGGAGGCGAAGAAATGGATATGGAAACTGAAGCTGGTACTCGTGATTGACGAGGTCAGTATGCTGGGAGGAGCCACTCTGCACAACGTCAGTCGTCACCTGCAGGCACTCCGTGACTGTCCGGACGAACCGTTTGGCGGCATGCCCGTCGTTCTACTGATGGGAGACTTCTACCAGTTCGCCCCGTGCGGAAACAAGCCTCCTGATCAACAGACCGCCGGACCGAACACAGACCCCCCTGCGACAAGCCACCATCTCTCACCACAGCGGCTGCAGATTGTGGCATCTGTTCAAAACCGTGGTGCTCCTCGAAGACCAAGTCCGCGCACGCAACGATCCCCAACTCCGTGCACTCCTGGATCGAGTTCGTAACGGGCGCCAGACCCATGAAGATCTGAGCTTGCTCAATGCCAACATTGTAGGACGCTCGCAAATCACCTTCCACGATGGTTTGCGCGCTATAACGCCGCTGAACCGCGGTGGGCCCTCAACATGGAAGCTGTTGTGGGCTGGGCGCGCTTCAACCAGCGGCATATCCGTATCTTTGTCTCGACTCACACCTGGCGTAGCGGCGCGCTTTCTCCAGACATCGTAGTGCGAACCATCGGACAAGGCGACGACTCTGCCTGCAAAGTCCCCGGCGTCTTCTTCTACGCCCAGGGCATGCCCGTGGTTGTGAACAAGAACATCTACACTGGCCTGAAGGTTGTGAATGGGGCCGACTTTACCGCCGTGGACGTGATAATCGATCCCAATCACCCGGGATACTGCTTGGCAGATGACGTGACCATCCACTTCGGGCCACCGCTCGGCATTCTTCTGCAGTCCGAGGACGAAAGCCTTGGCGATACCATCCCTCCCGGTCGGGACAGTGCTCATCAGACCCATGTCGCATACGCTCGATTCGACTAGCTCTCACTTCAAATTCTTGTCGGCAAGATGCACGACGTGGATTACCCGTTGCGCCAGCGTTCGTCCTCACTGACTATAAATCTCAGGGTAAAACATTTGTAGAAGTACTCTTGGAGCTGCGTGGAAATCGTCTGACCAATGGCGAACCCTCCAAATGCGATTTCACGAGCCTCTATGTTCAACTGTCCAGGTGTACTCGGGGTTGACTAGCGGGGTCCAGGCCCCCTCTCCTACGGAGAGGGGTCACAAAACTTGTTTCTTTGACGGTTGTTGGAATACTAACCTGCTGAGTAACCCGTGCAATCGGGATACCATCACGGTTCATGCACGACTCACGTGACACCTACCCGCGATCAGGGCACGCAGCCCCGGCTGCATGCCCCATACCAGGTGCACATTCCGTTTCTTGTGAATAGCTTCCTCTTCCTAGTTAGTTACAATTGAAGTCATCACCGGTTACCCTACCTGTCGTGACTGTGACTCAGCCTACAGCTTGTGCGCATGCGTATCTGTAGGCACATAGGTGCCTACCATCACTGATCAGTGGTTCCAGGTCCCGAAGGAGCCACAGAGCAGCAAGGTAGACGAAGAGTCACCGATCTGATCCGCCTGCAATTCACCGTGCCGTTCGGAGAAAGTGATACTTTCCTCTACGGGTAGAAGAGACAAACTCCGTGATTCGTTCCGCCGAGCAACTCACCGACCGTTCGAAGACGACAAGTTTGTGCTAAGAGCAGGAGACACTCCTTATTCCGATCCGCCTTCAACTCACTGTGCCGTTCGGAAGAAAGAAGCAGAACCTACGGCTAACCTATTGCTATTCCTAACTGCCGTTCCGCCGAGCAACTCACCGACCGTTCGAAGGAAAGGAAAGACATAGCAGCTGCGTCAGCAACGCATTCCGACTCCCTCGCGATTGTGCTTTAATCAGTACAATTGATTACTACCATTCACCTCCGACACTATGTCTGCAGGACCTAGCAGCAGTGCCCGGGAGGCAGTAGTAATACCCCGTCCCTACTATCTATATTGCTCGCGATCCCCAAGCCAGGAGAGAGTGCAAGGATGGCTGGACAAATATACTGGCATACCGATCGACCTGTCAGACATTGACCTATCCCTCTGGCATACCCTGTGAACCCAGAGGAAGAGCCAACGCCACGCCACCTGATCACAACTCGCCCGTGCGTGGACCGACTATGAGAGAGCCAATGTAGGAAGAATCGACACTCTTATTATGTTCCAAGAGCACTTCGAAGGATGGAATAGTGCACTCTTCGGAAGGATTGAGCCAACGATTCGAGCTGCATTCGTCAACTATCTTCGTACGAAGGAAGTGATCACTGGCCCCTTGAGAAGATGCCGACATGACTATCTTCTCGCTTCCCTCGTCACCGAAGAATATTGGGAAACCCAGGATACCCCGGTCACCTCCATCGACGAAGGAGCACAACCCGTGCCCGCAGCGATCCCTTGCCCTCACCACCTATGCAACCGCCTGTACAACCTGTCCAGCAGGCCACTCAATCCGTCACCCCAAC
The DNA here is from genome assembly GCF_020360975.1 of Hirsutella rhossiliensis. Taxonomy (NCBI): domain Eukaryota; kingdom Fungi; phylum Ascomycota; class Sordariomycetes; order Hypocreales; family Ophiocordycipitaceae; genus Hirsutella; species Hirsutella rhossiliensis. Next base: position 2,825 of record NW_025408699.1, on the reverse strand, counting down.
CGCTTTTACAAACGCTCCGACGAGCTACACCTTCCTCACCGCACAAGGATAGCTCCCAGGTAACACCAGCTCCCTATTACCTACCCCAATTCAGTGGCGATTCCCCCAAGAGCCAAGTCAGATCCGCCACAATACACCCCATACCGCACATTGCCACCACGAGACGTGCCGAACACCCCGACCAATGCCCAGACTCTCGCCCTCTTCGTCAAGATTTGGAATAAGGAAGATGCCTACTCAGGTCAACCTTACGATCTCCTTGACGATAAGATCAGGAACTTCTAACCACCTGCCGTTCGGTTGAAGTCCCCGAGAGTCAGCTACACGCCTTTCTCCCCGCCCTTACAGGTCGAGCAAAGACCTACGACCTTTATCTTGACCCAGACCTCACGTTCGCCGCCGCTTACCGACAACTTAAGCAACATTTCGATACCAACGTGAATCTGGAGCATTACCATACGGACTGGTCAACTATCACCTTCAACAGTGTCATGTAACCACAGTGACAAGGACCTCCACGCTGTGCTTGATATAATGCTTGACAAGCTCCAATTGTGTCAACGAGCGATTGGGCCGGAAATAGCTGGCGAAAGCAACCTCCGCAACGCAGTCATCCGCGCTTGCCGTGGAACGCCTGAGCTCAAGCAAGCCTTGTACCGGCCGCCCATTGCGAACAACTCTTTGCCGACCTCCGCGCCTCTATTGAACTTGCGATCACGGACAACGGTAGCACCCAATGGTATACCGACCGCAAGTATCAACAGAATAGACCCCCTTCCGCAACAATAACAGCGCGAACCCAAACGACAGCCGCAGAGAAAGAAGGCGTGCTTCATCTGCGGCAAAGCTGGCTGTTGGTCTACCAAGCATACCATAGAAGAACGGAAACAATCACGGATGTATTTCCTTAATGCCCACAATGCCTCCGACACGACCCGGACTTCGCCATGTTCCTCGCCGAATTCGAAGGTCATGAACTTGACGAGACCCTGTCCTGACTATGATACTGCCAATGAAATTGACGATGAAGACCCAGCGATTGGCTCGCTGTTCTTCACGCAATCATTCCTCGCAGATTACGCTGTTTTACACCGTCTGACTAAGGAAGATGCCTATAGCGCTCCTCAAAAGGCCCGGCACAACAATTCCTTGTCGATGACCGTTACACAACGCGTTATCAGGGCATCATGCTCGACACAGGTGCTTCCGACGTTTCAACCGCTGGCCTAGACCAATTCCATGCCTGGCAGCGCGAAGACCACTGCGCTACCCTCGATACCACCCGCGCAGGCCAGGCAGGCATCTCCTTTGGAGATGGACCCCGGATTGTGTCTGTCGGTGCGACCGCGATTCGCACGGCATTCGGGCCCGTTGATTTCCACGTTCTTCCCACTAAGAACCGTTCCTCCTCTCCCTAGCCGATATGGACCGGCTAGGCTTGTTTTTCAACAATCAGACCAACGAAGTCGTCCGCGATGACATTCGCGTTCCCGCAGTACGTAAATGGGGCCACGCATGGTTCCATGTAGGTGAAGAAGAGACTGCGAGTATTCCTGACCGAACGCGAATTGCGACGACTTCACCGACGATTCGGTCACCCGGCCACAGCTAGACTCCACCGACTGCTTAGATGTGCCGGGCATGATGATATTGATGAGCAGTCAATCCGTGAGATCACGAGGATGTGCCACCACTGTCAAATCAACGGCACCTCCCCCCAACGCTTCAGGTTTACCCTTAGAGACGACCGCGAGTTCAATTTCGAGATAACCGCGGATGTAGTCCAAATAGGCGGAAAGCCTGTGCTACACGTGATCGACGAAGCCACAGCGTTCCAAGGCGCCAGGTTCCTCCCTCGATGACCGCCCGAGACACCTGGGAAACGCTACGGATGCTGTGGATAGACACCTACCAAGGCCCCGGACTTTATGCGCCGATGCACTAACTTTGCAGCAGAGGAGTTCCAAAAGAGGCATCGCTGATGGGTATCACTTGCAGGCAGGTGCCTATCGAAGCCCACAACTCGATTGGAAGGTAGAAAAGGCACACGGCCCCTCCGCCGCGCCTACGATATCCTCCAAGCAGAGTTGGGTGAGTCGAAGCCCAGATGCCCTCCTCCAAATGGCTGTAAAGGCAGTCAATGACACAGCCGGCCCGGATGGCCTTGTCCCTACCCTCCTCGTCTTCGGCGCATACCCACGAATCAACCACGATTCACCGCCCTCTCCCCTATGATCAAGCGCGCAGAGGCTATTCGGAAAGCCATGGCAGCCCTGCACGTGCTGCCGCTGCCCGTCAGGTTAGAGATGCCTCAACACGAGGAATGGACCAAATGTAGAGCGCGCTGCAGAGCTTCCCCTGCAGAGCGAGGTCCTCGTGTGGAGAGAGGCTGACGGCTGGACCGGCCCGTGGATCGTTATCGGCAATAACGGCCACGAAATAACAATCAATCATGTCAATGGCCCCCGCAACTTCAGGATCACAGCGGTCAAGAAATACCACCGTGATCCTCAGGCCCCCTCATCACAACCCGACGACTCGCAGCCAAATCCCCGACGAGTCGACCCAATGCACTAACCCGATCAAGATGATGCCCCTGCCCTGTGCTCCTACCTGAACAACGCCGACGAGGACGCCCCAAAGGCTCAAGAACAAGCCCAAGACCGGCGTAGCCAACCTGTCAAAGAAGGAAGTTAATCACTATGATCACGCTGTTCAATTGCGCCGCGAAGGCCACATCACCACACCAGGTGCCCCCTTTGAACAGTCCGATGCCCAGAGATTAACAACCTAATCGCACAGGGTGTGTTTGAGTTCATTCGTTT
>NW_025408698.1:0-74244 GCF_020360975.1 Hirsutella rhossiliensis | reverse complement strand
AACCCTAACCCTAACCCTAACCCTAACCCTAAAACCCTAACCCTAACCCTAACCCTAACCCTAACCCTAACCCTAACCCTAACCCTAACCCTAAGAAGAAGGACCTACTTAGCACTAGCCTTAAAAGGTAAGAAATACTTAAACGCTACTAATAAATAGGAACTAAAGTATAAACTCCTTAGTTAGACTATATATTATAATAATAAATATATAGTATACTTAAGCGATAAAAATAGTACTAGATAGTTCTTAAAGCTACTAAAGAAAACCCTTATAGTAATATAATAAAGGGATCCTAAAATATAGAAATAAGTTAAATTTATAGAACCGGAATACTCTTATCTTAAAGGAGTCTCCTAAGACTAGATTAAGAAGAACGGTAAACGATTCTAAGAAGATATATAAAATAAAAATCGATAATAACGACGGGTAGTCTATAAATAGAATAATAAAGAAGATATAGATATAGCCCTTATACTTACGAAACTCGGATAATAACCTAAGGAGGAATAACGAAGTATCGACGATATAAGCTCTAAAGAATAAGAAATACCTAGAGAAACGGAAGACGAGAACGAACTCGTACTACTACCCTCGCTATTAAGGGAAAATACTATAATTAGAGAATACGCTCTATACTTTAAAGAATTTAAAGAAATACTTAAAATTAGAACCTAATAAATACCTTAAATTCTTATAGAAAACTAATAAGCTATATTAATTCGATATTAACCGGCACTACGCGGAGGAGACTACGCTATAGCTATTACTATAGTCGATACCTTTATAGCTCTATAACGAGAATAATAACTATAAGAAGAATTTAAAGATAATTTATAAATACTACTTACTTATAAGTACTATAAGTATATTTTATAGATATTATATATTTACTTAAATTATATAATATACTTTTAGATAAAGGCATAATATAACGCCTTCCTAGTTAGGTTCGAAGGATAAGTACTTTTAAAACCCTACCTAAGTATAGAACTAGACTACTAGAAAATCGATTAACGCTACTTAAACGACTAAGTTATATTATTAGAACCTAATTATAGCACGCTACTTAAATACTATAATAATTATAGTTTATTAACGAGATATCTTTTAAAGATATATAAAATCTATAAATACGCTAAAATAGAAGAATAGTATAACGCTACTTACTCTAAGGTATCTAAACCCTTAATCTTTTAAAGACTTATATAACGAGTTAAATATAACGAGGAAGATTATAACGAATATATATACCTAAACTATAGAGTTTATAAATATAAAAAAGTATAAGTATAGTATAAACGATATAACGGTATACTAAAAGATTATTAGTAATACGTATAAAGGCTATAAGCTATATTCGACTAAGGAAAAATCGATATAGAAATACTATATAAAAAATAAAAAGATACTAAACGAAAACTCGACTTATAGTATAAAAATAAATAGAATTATAAAGTATAGTATATAATTAACGACGAAGTAGTATAATATAAACGATATAGCGTTAAGAAATAAGAAATCTTTAATTAGCTATAAGAAATTAGTCTCTTAAGCCCCGATACGATACTATATAACGAAAATATAAAGAAACGATATTAATAATAAATCGAAGAAGAATACCTAAAGGAAACGAATAAGGACTAAGTAAAAAACAAGGTACGCTATCTATAAAAGGGCTATAAACTAGCACGATATAATAAGATCTAAGGACCCTATATATAGTAACGATAAGCTATAGTAACTAAATAGTATTAGATATCTAAATCGCGGGATATTACGCGCGTATACTTTTAAACTATAGCGCGATAGGTAATTACGTTTTACCTAGAGTTATTAATCGTTACTAACTTATATAGAGATATAAGAAAGATCTATATAAACTTATAAATATTAAAGGAAAGGCCTTTAACTATAATAATAGAATTATTAATATAGAGATTAATTACCTCGATATTAATATCTAGGGGTATAACGAATAAGTTAACTTTAATATTATAGATATTAAAGAATATAACCTTATATTAAGGCTTCTATAGTTATAAGAGAGCAACCTACTAATTAACTAGAAAACTAGCTAGCTATATTAAAACGAAGATATAAGTTTCTAGGACTAGTAGATTTAAGAGAAAGTAAAACTTTACGATAATTTAGCTACTAAATAGGATAAAAGGGATAACCGTTTAAGTAAATTATTACGGGCTTTAGCGATATAAACGAAAATAGTAACCGAACTAGCGGATATAATAAAATCGACTAATAAGACCTATATACTAACTAATATAGCTATATAACCTAGTATCTAATATAAATAGAATAAAGGATATAATATAAAGATCTAAAGAGTTATTACTACTCTAAGGAAAGACCTTAAATAAATTAATAAAGAGCTCGAGTTAAGAGAAACTAGCTCTTAAAAGAAAGAATAAAGCCTATAAGATAGAATAAAGAATATCCCTTAGAAATACCGGAAATATAATAAGCTCTTTAAGGAAGAACTTAAGATAGGGTTACCTAAATATAGCTAATAGGACTATAAAATTTATCTTAAGGATAGAATAACGCCGACGTTCTATAAAATCTATAACCTAAATAAAAAGTAACTATAAACGCTACGCGACTACCTTAATAAGAATCTATAAAAGGGATATATATAAATATTAATATCCGAAGTAAGCTATCTAGTTATATTTATTTTAAAGAAAAATAGTAAGGTATAACTAGTTGTCGACTATAGACGCTTAAACGATATTATAATAAAGGACCGAATACTATTACCGCTTATATTAAAACTACGAGATCGATTATATAGTAAAAAATAGTTTATAGCCCTCGACCTTAAAGGCGCCTATAACTTAATACGTATAAAAAAGGGATATAAATAGATAATAGCTTTTAAAACGAAATTCGGACTATTTAAATATCTAGTAATACTATTTAGACTTATAAATATACTAGCTACCTTTTAACGGATAATTAATAATATCCTATATAAATACTTAGATATCTTTATAGTAGTATACCTAGATAATATCCTAATTTTCTTAGATACCCTAGAAGAATATAAGGAATATATCTATAAGGTACTCCGCGTACTTTAGAATATAAAGTTACTAGTTAAACTAAAGAAAAGTAAGTTTTATATATAAGAAGTAGACTTCCTTAGATATATAATCTTACTAAGAGAGATATAGATATAATAAGATAAGATTAACTTAGTTAAAGAATAGCTAATACTAAAGAACGTTAAGGATATATAAAGTTTCCTAGGATTTATAAATTACTATTAACGATTTATTAAAGATTTCGGAAAGATCGTAGTACTACTATATAACTTAATAAAGAAGGAAAAAGAATTTATATAGGACGATAAAGCTAACGAAGCTTTTAAATATATTAAAACTATAATTATATAAGAACTAGTCTTAACTACCTTTAATCTAAAATAATAAATTAAACTCGAAACCGATATATTAGACTTTACTCTAAGAGTATAAATTAGATAAAAAGATAATAAAGGAAGACTATAACTAATTATATTCTACTTAAAGAAGCTATATAGTATAGAACTTAGTTACCCTATCTACGATAAAGAATTCCTTATAATTATTTAAGCTTTTAAGGAATTTTAATACTACTTTCTTAAAAGTAAGTATAAAGTTAAGGTTTATATAGATTATAAGAATATCTTATATTTTATAACGACGTAATAGTTAAATAGACAATAGATCTAATAGGCCGAATACTTATTAGAATTCGACTATAAAATAATCTATAGAAAAGGAATAGAAAATAGTCGAGCTAATGCCCTTGTCCAAATAAAAATAACTATAACACCTATAGTAAAAGGATAGCTCTTAGAAATCAACGAAAATAGGAACTACTAGCAACGATAGCTAAATATAATATTTAAAGTATAACCTAATAACTCGACTTATTAAAAGATCCTAAAATAGATAAAAGAATATAAAGTATTAAACGGATATATTATAGAATATTTAGAAGTTCTAATATATAAAAATAAAATCTAGATACTACTAGAATTATAAGATAAAGTTATATAAGATATATATAAATACTTAATATATAGATACTAAGGAATCCGAAGAATAATAAAATAGATTAAACGATAATATAACTTCTTATAGCTTAAGGAAGTAGTATAATAAGTTATTAAAAAAATATAAACTTTAGGTATAAAGTAAAGCTAAATAATATAAGCTATATAGAGAATTATAACCGCTACTAGTACTAGAGAAACTATAGGATTCGATAGCTTTTAATTATATTATAAAGCTACTACCGTTAAAAGAACCTATAACTAACGTTAAGTATAATAGTATATTCGTTATTACCGACCGATTAACGAAGTATAGATACTTCTTACCGTATAAAGAAGTAAGTAATATAGAAGAGCTAGTATATATATTCCTATAAACTATTATTAGTAATTACGGACTACTAAACGAGATTATCTTTAATAAAGGAAGTACGTTTATAGCTAAGTTTTAGTAAGCTCTTATAGTATAATTAGGGACGAAATATAAGCTTAGTATAGCTTATTACCTATAAATAGATAGATAAATAAAACGACTTAACTAAACGCTTAAATAATATTTACGATGCTATATTAGCTATAAATAAAACGATTAAGTTAAATAGCTACTAATAGCATAACTAGCTTATAATAGCTTAGTTATAGAAATAACTAAGCTCTTACTAGTATACGCTAATTATAGATATAACCTAGAAGTATTTAAGGTTACTCGATAAGGACTATAAGTAGAACGAGCGATACTATAAGTAGATTAGCTATAAAAATTATATAAAGAAATATAATAAGAACTTTAATTTATTAGAGAATAAATATCTACTTACTATAATTAGAAAGATTATAGGGATTAATCTTTTAAGAGGGAGATATAGTCTACCTTATACGATAAAATATTAAAATAAAACGACTAAGTAATAAATTAGATTTTAAGAAACTTAAACTATTTAAGGCTAAGAAAACTATTTTAAAAGTTAACTACGAACTTTCGCTACTAATAATAATACGGATATACCTAATATTTTATATCTTATTATTAGAACTAGTACTATAAAACGCTAAACTATAGGAAAAAATTAAAGTTAACGACGATTAAGAATATAAAGTAGAATAAATACTAGATATAAGAAAATAAGGTTAGTAATAAGAATACCTTATTAAGTAAAAGGGATATAGACTAGAAGAAAATACCTAGGAACTACTTAAGCACTTAACCTACTATAGTTCTCTACTTTAATAGTTCTACTAGTAAAATCTACCCTAGGTATTATAAAATTACCTAACGAACTAATAGTATTTTAATTAATTATATTAAATCTACCTATAGACTAAATATCGACTACCGCTTTAGATTCTTAGCGCTTAGCCTCGTTAAGGTTATCTAAGGAATAAAAACCTTAATAGACTATCTCGGTACCTTTTATCTTTAGCTAGCGCTTTTAATAGCAAAGCCGCGCTAAACGAGCTAAGGCTTCGTTTAGGTCGGCTTAAGCTTTTAATATTCGCTCCTTAGTAATTTCTTCTTCTTTATCTAATCGATCGGACTTTAGATTTATTCGGGATACTAGGAAACACGTTAGCTATAAATAATAGGTAGGATAATAAAGTTACCTATAAGAGCTAATTACTACGCCCGACGTATTATAGGAACGACCCCGCTATATATATTCGGTATACTTAGAAGATTATTTTATAGTAGAATGCGCGATAAATAAAAGAATATAGTATAACGTCGAAACTAAGATAATTAATAGACTTAGCTAAACGAATATACTTAAGGGTCTTATAAGAACAATCCTTTAATACGCGACTAGATATACTATTAGTAGTATATCCTAAGGGATAGAAAGGACGAAACGGGGAATATATATACGCGCGATAAGGGTATATTTATATATAGCGGCTAAGGCAGTAGTAGGTCTTACGGATAAGACTAAAAGGAGGGGAGATATTATATTATAACTACGGTTAGCGGGCCGTAGGAGAGCTAGCTACGTTTACGTAATAAGGCGGCTCGGAATAATAGTTAGGATAAGAAGTTACTTAGGCTTAGCTTACTTAAAGCATACGTAAGCTAAGTAAGCCTTATATAGATAGATTACTACTTAGGAGTATAGCTTATAAGTAAGCTATAGTAAGTTATGAAGGGATTACGCTAAGACCGTAATCTAAGGATAGTCTCTATAGTATATATAGCTACCTACCTTACTCCTTTAGATAGATAGCTCTCTAGCTTTTAATATAGATCTTTATTATAATTCTATCTCTAATTCTAATTACCTAGTTATAGTCTACGGTCTATAACCTCCGACTTATTACTAATATAATATACTTATTATTACTTAGACTACGCCCTATTATATCTATTAATATAAACCCCTCGATAGGTTTATCCCTTAGGAATAATACCGGTCGTTATACGACCTCCTTATAAGAGAAGGGTACGATCTTAACGCGGGCTTAGTAGAAAACGGTATATACTACGCCCTTCTATCTCTTCCCCTAGCTAAAGCTTATAATCTATACGAACGTAATTAGCTATACTTCTCTATACCTTATAGTATCGCCGCCTATTATATTACTACTATAACTCCTATAACTACCTAAACTAAGGTAAACGCGACGTTAACTATCTAACTATAGTAGGTTAGCGCTTCTTATCGCTTTATTCTTAATACTCTATTATATATTTACTTTAATAACTATGCCCTATTACTATTAAGCTTTAGTAATTCGTTTAGTAACTCGCTACCCTTAGTTTTAGGTATTATAGGAAAAACCCTTAGTACCCCTTAAAACGCCCGCGGGTAGTTTACCTTATCGTTTAATAAGGACGAGCTTCTTCCCTTATTACTACGCGACCTAGATAAAGCTATCTTCCCTAATAAAACTAAGAGGATAACTAGCGCCCTTAGAACTATATAGATCGCTACTATCTTAGCTAACGTTATTAATAAGCTCCTATCTAAATAGGTAGCCTCTATAGACGCTAAGATACTTAAGATCGTCGCTACTATTACTAGTATAAAGTGCCTCTTTACCTATTTAAAGATATTTAAGGCCGCTACTATAGAGGAGCGCGAGGCCTTTAGTATACTAAGAACTTATAAGTTTAGAGAGACCCTTAAGCGCACCCTAGCCAAGACTAAAGGATCTAGTATAGTAGACCTTATATTTAATAAGCTATTAAGGAACTTATTTACTAGACGCTTACTTACCGCCGCCGCGGCCCCGCCCTTTACTTCTTCTAAGCGGGCTAACTTATTTACTAAGGAGTAGGCCTTAATACTAGTCTAATAAAAGCTTAACCCCTTTTAGGTTCTAAGCTATAGAAAGCCTAGACTATTCCTTATTATACCTTTTATAGTATACTATAATAACCTAGGCAATACCGACGGCTATATAGGTATTATCTACTCTAGGTTAAAAGCGCTAGTCTATAGAGCCCTAGACGCGGCCGTAATCTAGGTAAATCTATTCGCCGCTATCTATAAGGAGGCCGACGCCGACCTCTCGCTTAGCTAGTGCGCCGCCCTCGCTAGAGTACCCGCTAGCTTTATCTATCGGTTTACGTTCGCCGCCTACCTCTTAAACTACTTACCCGAGCTCGCTATAGCTTACTAGAGAGCCGCCCGCGTTAGCCCCCTATATATACTAACCGCGGCCCGCCTTTATATAGCTAACGTAATAGCCTATTTTAACTTATTAGACTAGAAGTTTACTAACGCGTACTTAAGCGGATTCTAGAACCTAGGCCTAACTATATAGGCACTAATAGTAGTAATCTATAATTAAATTCTAGCCTCTTATAATAGACTAGCTATAATACTCCTAGTAAAACCGGCCTTAAATAACGCCTACGGCGTGCCTATCTATAGAGCCTCTAATATATAGGATGCCCTAGCTAACGTGCTAGTAAGCCCTAAGGAACTAATAAAGGAGGAGGCCGAGGAGGAAATCCCCTACCCTACCCCTGCCCTTATAGCGTAAGACGGTCGGTTACTAGGTTAGCCTCGTAGTATCCTCGGCCCTATTTATTTTATTACTAGCTTAGCTATAGAGCGCCCTTAGTTATAATTAGTTTTCCCTAGCTTAGCTATACTACGCCCTTAGCCCTACTTATTTATTACCCTAGTTTAGCTACCTAGCTCCCTTAGTCCTAGTAGTATTTTACTCCTAGCTTAGCCTCCTCGCGCCCCCGGTATTAGTTATACTAGGTTACGTTCTAGATAAAAAACGAGTTATTCCCTATACTAACCTTAGAAATCTATATAACTTTACTACGATTCCCTATTAACGTAACTCCCGCTTTAATACTATAGGAGACTAATAGGGATATTAGTTAATTCTTTCGCCCTAGGTATTTATTACGGGATACCTTATAGTCGATAATCTAGGTACTTATAACGATATTAGCCTCCCTCCCTAAGGCTCCTTATAGAAGAAGGAACCTAGAAGCTACTAGGTAAACTCTAGGAAATTACCTAGAAATCCTAGAAATAATAACTAAGCGGATTATATAGATATTTTATAGAGATTTCCCTTAGGGATATATTATACAGGAAATATACTATAATTTCCTAAGTAATAATAGTTCCTTAGGGATTATACCGATATTTCCCTAAGAAGTTACTATAAGGATATAATGAGGAAATTATAGAGAAATACCTATACCTACTTAAGGAAAATACCGGGAAATACTACTAATACGCTATACTACCGTCGTACGATTATAAGGTTAAGATATTACTTAGTTAAAGCCCTAAGTAAGGTCCTACGCTCGCTATAGTATATATAGAAGATAGAGAACCCGCTAGATCTTAGGCGGGTAAAGAAGAATATAGATAGTTATTACTACTCTTACTTTAACTTATAAGACTAGTAGCTAGTCTATATTTAATACGCGTAATAACGTATAGTAGCTAGTCTATATAATACGTTTAATTATATATAGTAGCTAGTCCGTTTAATTACCTATTAGACCTATACTAGATCTAGGTAGACGGTAAGGTTAACGTACTAGCCCTATACTAAGGGCCTAGTATATAATAATTCTCTTCCTTGATAACGTCCCTTAGTTTAGCCCTTAATAGGTATATCGCTAGCTTATTAGTTATTAGTTAAATCGGTAGTATTTCTTTAATAATTTAGCCTAGCTTATCGGCCTCTTTAATTCCTTCCCTTATATATACTACCTTAGGGTATAGTACTATTTCTATTCCTAGTTCTTTTAAGGGTAGAAGTAGTATTAGTACGTTACCTCTTATTAGTAGTAGTATCCTAATATCGTTAAGCGACTTATATAAGCTCTTCTTATTAATAGGTATAAATAGGTATTAAGTAGAGGTTAATTTAGTCTTAAAGTTATAGCTCTAGCTTAGCGAAAAACGTAAGAGTACGCGCCTTTTTTAATAAGCGTTTAAAATACCTCTCTAAGGAGTTAAGGTATAAGCTAAACTCTAAGAAGGACTAGCCTTCTCGTTAGTAAGCCTCCTTTAATTATATTGCTAATAGTATCTCCTTATTTATAGTATTCTTAATTAAGATAAGTATCTATTCTTTAAGGTATCGGCGCTATCTTACTTTATAGTCGCTATATATATAATCTACTATATAAAGGATCTTTATTTTATTATAACGAAAACGTCTAGGCGCTACTTTAAAGGCGTCTTCTAGATTATAAGTCTAGTTTAAACGTTTCTATATATTAGTAGGTTAAGATAATTAAGTAATATTTTTAATCTTAACCTCGCCTATATAACTACCGTCCGATTTAAGGGAGTAGGACCGTCGATACTTCCTTAAATAGATAGTAATAGCACCGGCGCGTTTAGTAATTTCCTCCTTTAATTATATAACGCGAACTTATAGGCGTTTTATCTCCTCTAGCTCCTTAACCCGCGCTTATAGAGCTATAAGCTTTTCCTTATAAGATAGTTATCTTACGCTTATAAGTAGCGATATCTTCGATATAAATCTATATCTCCTAAGGATATACTTAATATACGTAATAAATATATCACCCTGACTAGTTAACTACTACGTCGCGCTATAAGAGCGTTATATAGTCTTCTTTAAGTAGCTATCTTTACTAAGTAACTAAAAAGGGAAGCTTTAGAAATTATAAGGGAATATATATTATAGTATGATTAGTTAGGTAGTAGAGATAGCTAGAGGTACTACGCTATATATATTATATTCTCCTTATTATAAGACTAAAGCTTATAAGAAGAGGGATTTTTTCCTTTTTTATTAAAATAGTAAGTAGTTTATAATATACGAGTAAGGTAGGTACGATTCCCTACTAATACCCTACTAATATATTAGTACTATATACCTAAGTGCTTTATTAGCCTATACCTCTTAGTAGCGCTCTTATATACTACCTATACTAAAACCTATAGTCTTACGTTAACTATTATATTATAATTAGACCACCTACTAAGTTAGGAAGATATACTATAGATAGAGCTTTTTAAGTACTATAGAATATATTAGAAAGCTAACTAATTAATCTACTAGTAGGCGAGCAATAGTCTATAAAAGACAAAGGATTTCCCTAGGAGTATAAGGGCTTTTGCCCTATATAAGCCTAGACTAGGGTCTAGGCTAAGTCTATATATAAGCGGCCTCCGCGCCTATATAGGCTAGGCCCGCACTTCTCTTCCTTTTCCCCCTTATAGATTATTAACCTTCTTTTAACGGACCGTACCTAAGCCTACGCCTCTGCTTACTCTATAATAGTATAATCTACCCTTTATTTTACCCTTTCTATATCCCCGTATACGGAATAGCTATTTTTAGCTACCTTTAAAGCCGACGTTTAATTACCTAGTCTAGTTAAACCGCCCGCGCCGGTATATACGCACGCGAAATATCCATACTCCTATAGTCGTAAAATTAAGGCGAACGTAATACTTAGTTCGCCTAGGCAATTAAGAGCCTCTTATAATAGTAGGGCTCTATAAGAATATACCCTTATATTCCTATTTTACTATTATAAAGAAATAATAAGCATAGGGAGGCTTTATAGAATAAGCTAGTAAAAAGAGGCTCTATAATATAGTCTAAGGGAATAACCCTTAAAAGACAAAGACCTCTACTAGACATCTATACCTTCCTTTAGGAAAAGCGGGTTAGGATAAGCCTATCCTTATAAACAAAAATATGCATAAAGAGCATAAGTTAATTACGAGCAGAACGGATACCCTATTGCCTATTTTAGCCTAGCGGTTCCGAAGATATCCGCGATACGAGAATAGGTAGGGCATAGAACATTCTAGTTAAATCCACTACTTATGCTAGAACCTATAGTCTTACGTTAACTATCACGCTATAATTAGACCACCTACTAAGTTAGGAAGATATACTATAGATAGAGCTTTTTAAGCACTATAGAATATACTAGAAAGCTAACTAATTAGTTTACTAGTAGGCGAGCAATAGTCTATAAAAGACGAAGGATTTCCCTAGGAGTAGTAGATAGAATAAGTAAGTTAGCAAGCATCTTTTATAACGCTATTCTTTTAATATATTATTCAGCCCCTTATATACTCGTTATAAATTCCGGATAAAATCCTACCCTATACTCCTTCGACCGATCTTTCCGCTTACGTTATCGATTACCCGATTCTACGCTTATTGCTTATACCTTCTTATAGGCTCCGTATAACTAAGAGCGGTACTACTATACCTTAGTAAGTTCGACGGCTCCTCTATAGAGCTCGAGCCGTAGCTACTTTATATAGAAGCGAAGCTCCGTACTAATAGCGCCGTAATAAGGGATATCCGCGCCTAATTCGACTATCTTTACGCGAGCCTATCCCTATACCTATAAAGGTATCTCTTACCGTTTACGCGTACTAGTATAAATAGACTAGCTAACCTCCTCGCGAAGCTCCGTACTAATTACGGCGAACCTAATATAGCTAAGTTAGTAGGCTAGGAGCTTATAACGCTCTATTAAAAGCAGAGTAAAGCTATTCTAGCCTACCTTATATAGTTTAAAGAGGTGCTTTATTAAGTAAATATATATAGCTAGCCTAACGTAGTAAAGTATAATTACCTTATTATAAGCTTAAATTTAGATTAGCGTACCCGTCTAAGCGAAAGGTCTATATTACTAAATATATATACCGATCTCGTCTACTTTCTTTTCGAGCTTAGTAGTAATAAGTTTCTTTTTTCGTCTTCTTCTATAGTATAAGAAGAGGATAACGCTAGTAATACTATAGATATCTCTATCTCCGCCTCGAGGACTAAAGATAGAAAGAGGTAGCGATAAGAGGGTCGCTATATAGGCTATAGTAGTAAATCCTACTAGTTTTTAAAGTGCCCGCGCTAGGAGGCGCGGGTAAACGCACTCTAAGTAGTAGAGGGGCGCACGCGCTAGGACGGAAAGGAGGTTAGGTTCGACGATAGTAACTCTAGCGACGAGTAATCTTAGTAACGCCTTTATAGGCTTTATCGGCGTCCCCTCGTATACGGCAGTAGCTACTATATAGACGGGACGTATGCCTATAGCGACCGAAAGGGCGGCTAAGATATAGGAAGGCCGCTAATATAATATAACTATAGTAAAAGGGAGTGCCTATATAGCCCTATACAGGAGGGAGCGGAGCCTTATATACCGGAGTACCGTCCCCTACGTTGCGGTACTAAGAGCTACTACCGTGCGCCGATATAAGGGGGGCGGGATACTATAAGCTTACCGAAGCTAGCTACGCGCTGTTCTACGTGCCTCTACTCCTTAGCTAGAAGTACTAAAGCCCGACTCCTAGGGCGCGGCCCCTATTAATAATATAGTCTATCCGAGAAGCTCGCTTAGGAGGGTATTATACGTTATTTGCTAACGTTTTTTCCGCGACTAGCGGCGTGGTCCGCGCGAGGTTCCGTCCCCCTAAGCGCGGTATTAGGTATTATTTAGAGGCGTCTCTTTAAAAGCTAGGTAGGGGTATAATATAAGGGCTTTTGCCCTATATAGGCCTAGACTAGGGTCTAGGCTAAGTCTATATATAAGCGGCCTCTACGCCTATATAGGCTAGGCCCGTACTTCTCTTTCTTTTCCCCCTCGTAGATTATTAACCTTCTTCTAACGGACCGTACCTAAGCCCACGCCTCTACCTACTCTATAATAAGGAGTAGTAGATAGAATAAGTAAGTTTATAAGTATCTTTTATAACGCTATTATTTTAATATATTATTTAGCCCCTTATATACTCGTTATAAACTCCGGACGAAATCCTACCCTATACTCCTTCGACCGATCTTTCCGCTTATATTATTAATTACCCGATCCTACGCTTATTACTTATACCTTCTTATAAAAAGTATAGGTATTCTTATAGTAATCTAGGATATAGTAACGGGCTAAAAGGGGAGGGGCTTACTTAAAGCAAAAGGTAGTAAAAGGCGGCGGGGAATTTATAATAACCGACTTTATAACTTATAATAGTCCTTTTATATCTAACTATAATAATAAAAACGTTATATACCCTTTATTTAACTTTATATACTATACTTACTATTACTTAACTATTTATAGTTTAATACCTATAGGCCTTACTTTATCTTTAATTATATACGTTAATAACTAAAGAATATTACTATACCTTAAGAAATAATAAAAGGAGGCCTTAACTAGCTAGTAAACTACTATAGCTATCTAGTAAACTTTTTTATAGGGAAGTATAGCTAGTTAAGGTATAGCGCCGATACCGTATAATTTAGTATATATATTCCCCGCTCCTACGCTTAAGACTATTAAGTCGGTAATATATATATAAATAAGGTTATTACGATATATAGAAATTAATATATTAGGCGCCCTAGCGCTAATATAACTATTGCGTCTCTATAATATATTGCCTTTATATAAATCTTACTATACTTATCTTTCTTCCTTAATAGCTACGTTTATCTTATCCTATTATATAGCTATCTCGTCCTATTTAGCCGGTAGGTATAACTTATACTCGGTATCTTACGAGAGCTCCTATAAGGGCTTATATAAAGGCATTGCGACGATAATTTTATCCTATATAAGGTCGACTAGCTAGTCTTATAATAAGTCTAGGGTAGGCTAAGGGTTATCCTTATTATTAGAGACTAGCGTGCACTAAATAGCTCGTTAATACGCCTATAGTATATATATACCTAGCTTATATATATCGCCCCGTTATTAAAGGTATCGTAACCTATCTCTTATTACTATCGCTATACTTCTCTTAGTAGTTAATAGCGCCGGCGGCGCTACTACCGCCTATATAGCCTCGCTATATTTAACGCTTTCTACGATCTTATATATAGAGGGGTCTCGTCTTATACTATATATTTTCTTAAGGTTAAGGGCGCCCTTAGGCCTACTTTTACCACGAATAATAAGCGGCTTAAAGGGAGCCTTAAGGCCTATAAAGGAGGCCTATATAATATGCTAGAAGATATTAAAGTCTTTTAGCTATAAGGCTAACCTACCGCTTAAGCCTTTAAGGAGCTAAAAGAGGAGATACTAGTATAGTAAGCCTATACTTATAGAGAAGCTATAGGGGTAGTAGCTTAATAGCTTTATAAGCTTCTTTATATATAGGTTTATTTAAAGCGAATTATATTACTTAGCTATAAGATTAAGAGCCCGAGATAATATCCTCTTACGTATAAAGAGATATAGGTCCTTTAGTATAAAGGAGCTAGTTTTATATATATCGTGCTTTTAAATAGCCTTAATTTTAAAGGCTTAATATACTTAGAAGGCTATAAATTTCTTTAAGATAGTTATAAGGTCCCTTATTAAGGACTAAAGGAACCGCTTTATTAATAAATAGAGGCCCTTAATAACTAAGGTAATTATATAGCTAAAGTAATAATACCGGTTAATAAATTAAGTAGTAAGCTTTTCCTTTTAAGGCTCGAGCTATATTTATAGTATATAGTATATAGCTATAGGCGGATAGGCTAACGCCTTATATTACTATAGGCACTAGTTAAAGATATTTATATTAGTTAAGTTAATAAAGCTATCTTAATCCTTAAGGAATTATATAAAGCTTAGTGCTCGCTCTATATAGCCTTAAGCGTTCTTCGTAGCCTTAGGGAAGTAAGCCTTATACTTAGCGAGGACGTTCTTACTAATATACTACTAGTAAAGTAAGTAGGCTATATCTTTAAGCTCTTTAAAGCTTATAAGGGCGTTAATTAAAGCTTATTTACAGTCTATTATAATAACCTATAGAGGTTAAATTCCTTCCTTAGCTAATAATATAATTAAGGCTATAATAGCCTAGCGATATTAAGGCTTAGCGTCGCCTATAAGGAAGACCGAGGCTATTAAGAAGGTCTTCTTTATATACGTTATACTATATATATTAAGGAGCGGTATATTAAAGCGGCTAGTCTTATATATATAGTCTAGTTACTTAATAGCTAGGAACTAACGGAGGAGCTCGAGGCCGCTTTTTAGGGCTAAAAAGAGTATAGAAAGTCGGCCTAGTAGATCGCGAGCGTTATATATAAAGAAGTTAGATTTTTTAAGGTTATTATAGAAGTATTAAAGCGGCGTACGCCTAGCTAGCTCTTCCTAATAATATTAAGTAAGGGCGTTATATATCTACTTAATAGTAACGCCGGTAAGCTTAAGGTCTTTATAAGAGCGCGAGCGGAGCTATACTATAATATAAATAGGCCTTAAGCTATTATTATATAGCTAAACGATCTTAGAGGAGTATTTTATAATAACCTCCCTCTTATACTTTATATAAGCGATTAGCTCGATAAAGTAGTAGTTATAGCTTATAATAGTAGCTCTAAATAGGCTTATAACTAACTATCGCCCTATAGGCTAATCGAGCTTTAAGATTAGATAATAGGGGCATTAGGTTATCTATATACTTATCTTCCGGCGTTTAGCGATAGCTTTATTACTATAGTTAATATATTTACGCCCCTTAGAGCAGCGTAGATAGATATATACCGGCGAGGCTACTATAGGCTTCTTTGCTATAATAGCGAGGGCAAAGCCTTATGCCCGCGTAATTATATTATAAGCGGCTTACGCTTCTTAGAAGGACGAGAAGGTCTAGTTAAAGAGAGACTCTATAATAATAGCTATTAAGGGCGTAAATCGCGATATAGATAGCTTTAAATTAGTAAAGTTAATAAGGAAGTAATTTTCTATAAGGTAGAGAGTTTAGTATAGGCGCGGGGTGTTACGACCCGACCAACGGATGTTACGACCCGACCAACGGATGGCCATGACACGGGCCAGGGATGACTAACCGCTGAAGGATCACGTGACCATGCGAAAGGTGATCGGTGGATCGCCTTACGATCAAGCGAGCGGTGCTCGACGGATCGTTCATCGATCAAGGTGATCACCTCTGTGATCACCTCCAGCACTCGCGATCAGAGACGGGCAGTTGGGTATATATAGCTGCCCCATTTCACTCCTTTAGACTAGATAGCTTTAGCTTTCAACACAATCATTATGATCCCTATCACGATCTCATCTCTGATTCCGATCACTTGATTACCTGGTTACAGTCTACGGTCTACGACCTCCGACTCATCACCAACGTGACATACTTATCATTGCTCAGACCACGCCCTGTTGTATCTGCCAACATAAACCCCTCGACAGGTTTATCCCTTGGGAATATCACCGGTCGTCACACGGGGAATATACGTACCAAATTATATAGTATCGGCGCTACGCCTTAACTAGCTATACTTCCCTATAAAAAAGTTTACCGGATAGCTATAGTAGTTTACTAGCTAGTTAGGGCCTAAAAGGCAAGGTTTTATACCCTATAAGGTATAATAAACCCGCTAGGACTATAAATTTAGCCCTGTTGGATCCACCTGTGCACTAGGCACCGATCGCGCACGTATAACTAATCGACCGCGCTAGTCACGTGCGAGTAAGAGGTGAGACACAGGGAGGAAGGTCTTTGCACACAGTTTGTATGGGACACGTTTCCTAGTTACACAAGATATAACCAATTGAACCAGTTCGAATAACCTCACTGCAGTGAAGAGCCTGTCCACACTGATCAGTGTCGCCCGGCAAAGGTGACACAGAACAGCAAGACGGAAGAGAGCTAACCTATCGTCACGCTCTGCAAAGCGAGCTCCCTGACGGTAGGATAGTTGCTACAACGCGCGGATTGCTACGAAGACTCTGCATCAGAGCCCACTAGTTATCCAACCGTGCTAAGCTTTGCTGTCATCAGCGACCCTTAGGCGTGCCCTATCGCACATTGATAACCTCATTGACACCCTGTGCCCGTTTCTCAGCACACAGCCTGTCAATATGTCTGACAATTCATCTGCCGCACTAGCCCCGGCAACAGCCCAGGATACCCGGCCAACGTGTCTCGAAGACAGGCAACTCGTTGAACGGAACCTGACGATCGTGGAGCCCTTCACTCCCGATCAGGCATTTCGACGCGGATTTCTCAACGAACCTATCACCCAGAGCTCCTCCCTTGTCCACCGCAACAGCTTCTTCTTAGGCTGTGTGGCAACATACACGGTGGATAAACGTAACCACGGAATTGCCCTGCTTGGGGATCTGTATAACGACTTCACGGGATGGAGCTATGATGACTTCGAACTAATCAACCCACGCCTTAGATCAAGACTCCGGACGCTTCTCAGAATTAGGGGGATCTATATGGGCAAGGCCAACTCTAGCATCTCTCGAGCTTTATGTGGCCTTCTAACAAGTAACGAACTTCCTGAATGGGATGAGAACGAGTTGCTTGGTCAAGAGGTTGCTGAAAACACCGTGGCATATAAGGTGAA
The DNA here is from genome assembly GCF_020360975.1 of Hirsutella rhossiliensis. Classification (NCBI taxonomy): domain Eukaryota; kingdom Fungi; phylum Ascomycota; class Sordariomycetes; order Hypocreales; family Ophiocordycipitaceae; genus Hirsutella; species Hirsutella rhossiliensis. The sequence continues at coordinate 56,396 of NW_025408698.1, read as the reverse complement.
ACAGAAGCTGCTCCAAGGAACTGTTAAAGCGGCTATATCGTCACCGGCACCGGTAGTAATCCAGCAGCCAACTATTACCCGACCGGCGGAACCGGAATCCTCAGATCATTGAGACCCATCAACCCGCTCAGCAAGAGCCTCAGCATCAATGGCGCGAATCCTCGGTATCAGCAGACGCCCCGTACGGACTACCAACTTCCGAGATGCATACACGAGCATTCCACCTCGATTCGAGAACGAGGAAGTTGAGGCCGATCTCACGATTAGATTCATTAAGATATGGGACAAGAAACTAGCCTATACCGGCGAACCATACGATATCTTCGATGACAAGATCCGAAATTCATGAGCGTGTGCCGTCAAGCAAACATTCCTCCGTCTAAATTCCATGGTGTTTTCCTTCGATTCTGGCTGGGAAGCTCAGTCCTTCTTTCTACACGAAATCAGCACTGATTTAACCTTCGCTGAGATGTATCAGAAGATGAAAGAGCACTTTGACACCGAAATCAACCAGAAGATGTATCATACCCACTGGAGGACCTCACCTTCAGCCGACTTCGGGCTGAGATGCCCGGTAAGTCATCTGACGAGGTCCTCCAGGCCCTTCTTACGAAATTGCGGCTCTGTAGGAGAGCACTCGGGGATAAGTCTGGCGGCGAAGGTGGCCTGATCGATGCAACGCTCAGGGCGTGCCGTGGTGTGCCTGAATTCCGACTCGCGATATACTCTCCGCACCTACATTTGAGGGATTGGCATCACAGCTTCGATCATCGCTATCTGCCATGCAAGATGAACGATCTGAACAACCCAGTGGCCAATATCCCCAAGACCTGGATAGAGGACATGATCAGCACTTCGTGGATCGCAAATTTCAGCGAAATTCCGGCGGAACAAGAGGTCAATCACAAAGGCGTCAGCCAAATTGGAAGAAGAAATGCTACGTTTGCGGCAAGGAAGGTTGTTTCTCAACGAGACATCCTGAAAACGAGAGAAAAGCAGCCAAAGAGAAGTATCTACGAGAGAGGCTTCCACGGTCAATCTCGTTCGTATGCTATGTTCTTGGCTGACTATGAAGGGGAATCACAGGATCAGGATGACTCGAGCACCGAGGAATCCGATGATTCTGACTCCTCTGACCCTTATGAATCGTTCTACGCTGCTGCGACCTTTCTGTCCAACGAAGCTTTCCATCATCGGATCTCTCCAGTAGGCATCAAGTTATTCAACAGTGACGAACCACACAATTCATACTAGATCGTTACTCTCAAGACTCGTTCCAAGGAATCATGCCGGACACAGGTGCGGCATGCATATCGACGGGAGGAATCGAACAACTGCGTGCTCTCCAACGAGAGATGCCCCCAGTCCAATTCCGTGATGATCGCAAGCCCGAACCAGTTAGATTTGGTGCAGGAAGATTGGAACACCACTTGGCGTGATCACCTTGAACACACCAGTGGGAGAGGTTGATTTTCATATAGTCAACGTGCCAACGCCATTCCTCCTATGCCTAGCTGATATGGATCGGCTCGGCGTATATTTAAATAACGTCACGAACGAGCTCGTTGGCAATGGTGTGAGCGTTCCAGTGATTCGAAGATGGGGTCACGCGTGGTTCTTCTTGCGGAAACAAGAGGCATCAGTGGCATATCTCACGGAGGCTGAATTGCGGCGCCTCCACACGCGTTTTGGTCATCCATCCGTGTATCGGCTGCACAAGCTGCTGAATTCGGCTGGCCATGATGTGGAAATCGAAGCTCTGGAAATGATCAAGAAGTTCTGCCACTACTGTCAGATGAAATCCGACCCGCCACGAAGGTTCAAGTTCAGCTTGAAGGATGATTGTGACTTCAATTACGAAGTCATCGTTGATGTCATGACATTGGGTGGCAGACCAGTCCTCCATGTTGTTGATCAAGCCACTGCCTATCAGGCAGGAGATTCCTATCCAACATGACGGCCAAGGAAACGTGGCTCGCGTTGAAACAATGTTGATGGATACATACCTTGGACCACCCGATGTGATCACTCATGACGCAGGCACGAATTTCGCTGCTGCCGAGTTCCAAGCAGAAGCGAAATTGATGGGAATAACGTGTCATCAGGTGCCTGTGGAAGCACATTGGGCTGTTGGGAAGGTTGAGAAGTATCATGTGCCCGTCCGAAGAGCATATGATATATTAAAGGCAGAGCTGAAGGATACCGTGAGCCCTGATCAAGTCCTTCAAATGGCTTTCAAGGCTGTCAACGACACAGCCGGTCCGGATGGCCTCGTTCCAACCTCCTCGTCTTCGGTGCTCTGCCTCGAATGACGATGGATTCGCCGCCTACACCTTCCGCAATGGCAAGAGCTGGCGGTGTGGCGAACGATGTCAGAGCTGAGGAAGATCAACGCCCAGAGGAAGGTTCAGACCGCGTTAAATACGCGTAATGGGCCTGATACAGCGTTGCGCCTGCCCCTATCCCTGGCGCTAGGAAGCGAAGTTCGCGTATTTCGCGAGAAGCACGGATGGCAAGGCCCATATAAAGTGCTCGAGGTGACGGATACGGAAATCGCAGTTGACCTGGACAACGGACCAGCGAAATTTCGCAGTACATGCGTCCAACCGTACTATCGTCACCCGGAATCGCTCCTTCCTCAGTTGCAACCCGACCCTAGCCCTAGCCGCACAGACCCATCAACACAACAATCACTCCTTCCTCAACACAATCCGATCAACAACATCCTCTTCAAAACCTCTTCCCTTCCACCCACAACTCAACAACCTCTTCTCTTCCTACCACAGAAGACCAACCCAAACCTTTCGAATACCCTGAGCCAAAGAGGCCGCGCAGGCGTGGCTGACCTAGGAAGGATGCTGCACAAAATGGCACATCAGAATCCACTATTGTTTGCTCACCCGTTCAATTTATCGTTCATCATGAAGCTAATGCGTTTCTTGTTCGAAAAGAAATGGAACATCTCGGCCCAGGCAAGCGGCTACGAGCTGAAGGAAAGATCACAAGCACCGGTTTCCCATTTGAAGCTTCCGACACACTCGAGCTCACGAACCTCCTCGCCGCTGGGGTCATTGTACCCGAAGAATTCGATGCGAATAAACATGGTGGATATCGTGTCTTCAAATCACGAATGGTCAGAGAGGTTAAGGGAAGAAATACTGCAACGCCATACGAGAAATCACGCCTCGTTGTGCAAGGATACAATGATGATGGGAAACGGGATCCACAAGCCCCTACCATCAGCCGGCCCGCACAACGCGTGGCCTTGGCCTTAGCACCGTTTCTCTGCACACGGGATATGTTCATCATGATCAGAGACATCACGATGGCATACACACAATCCCAGACCAAGCTGGCCCGTGTCATCCTTGCAGCCCTTCCTCAAGAACTCAAAAGAAGATATCCAGAGGAACAATCCTGCGAATCGTGAAGCCGCTATATGGCATCGCAGAGGCAGGAGCCCACTGGTTCAACACATATCACGACCATCACTGCCGCAAGCTTAATATGGAAACCTCTTCGTTTGACCCGTGCCTTCTGATCACGGCAAACAACATCGCCGACAAGGACCTGTTTGGCATCGCGGCCTTGCAAACGGATGACACATTCATTGTTGGCACAGATGCATTTCTCAAGATCGAGGAGAAAGAACTCTGCTTTAAGGCCAAGCCAAAAGAGATTCTCCAAGAAGGTTCCATCTGCGACTTTAACGGCAGCCGCCTGACCATACAAAATGGCTGTGTCATCGTCAGGCAGAAGGGCCAAGCCCAAACCTCGAGGAGATCAATCTTCAGGCATCAAGTAGGCATCAGGATTATGCTGCTCAACGCGCCCGGGGCATATATCGCTTCGATTTGCCAACCCGAAGCAACATACGATTGTTCCGTTGCGGCACAAGCCCAAGAGCCCGTTAATACCGACTTCAAGGCTTTGAACAAGCGGATTGAATGGCAGATCAACAATCCCGACCGTGGCCTATGTTACATACCCATCGATCTCGAGAGCGCGAAGATCTTTGTGTTCACCGATGGATCATTCGCCAACAATAAGGATTTAAGCTCAGATCGGCTTTGTGATTATCATCGCCAATGAGACCGCGCAATCAACCGATTCATTTTCCATCCGCGGAAACATTCTTCATTGAGCTCAACTAAATGCAAGCGCGTTACTCGAAGCGTTCTTGCATCAGAGATCTATGGATTGACATCGGGCTTCGATCTCGCATTTGTGATCAAGCAAACGGTCAATACGATCGCACAACGCCTTGATCTGAAGCAAATCCCGCTCGTCATTTGCACAGATTCATATAGCCTCTATGAGTGCCTCGTCAAACTTGGCACCACAACAGAGAAGCGACTCATGATAGATATCATGGCGCTGAGGCAGGCATATGAATCAAGGGATATTGCGGAAATCCGTTGGGTCAACGGCGCAGATAACCCTGCCGATGCTATGACGAAGGCATCACCAAACAGCGCCCTCACGCAGTTTATTAGCGACAATCAGCTAAACGTGAGGGTGGAAGGATTCGTTCATCGCAATAACACAACAATTCTCGACGAGATTTAATCGGTTTTTCGTTCCCTTCTTCTGCTTTACCGTCGTTCTTTATTCCATTCACATTAACGAGGAGATCCTCGTGTCCATATTCCAACGTGGGACCGATGGAATCAGCTAGCGCATCCGGCGCTCGAAATGTGGCCCATGATGGCGTGTGGCAGAACACACCCAGTGTGGGGAGGGAGAGCTACAGTCAGAGCACACCATCCAACATAGTGATGCATCGTGGTAGGAGTTTGTTGGTGTTCTTGTTCGTGTTTTTCCTATCTCATCTTAATTCGCTGTGTGTGTGTGTTTTTGGTGGATTGATTAGTGCGCGATCATCGATTTAGAAAGAGGTTCCAGTGTTGGATCCACCTGTGCACTAGGCACCGATCGCGCACGTATAACTAATCGACCGCGCTAGTCACGTGCGAGTAAGAGGTGAGACACAGGGAGGAAGGTCTTTGCACACAGTTTGTATGGGACACGTTTCCCTAGTTACACAAGATATAACCAATTGAACCAGTTCGAATAACCTCACTGCAGTGAAGAGCCTGTCCACAAGCCCTCTATTTAGTTATTTTAAAAACCTCTTATTATTAGTTAGGATTTATTATCTATAGTATAGACTCTCGCGAAGAGAGATATAAGAAGTATATATAAAATGCACGAAGGTAAAATTAGAAGTAATAGGTCGGATAGGTAGGGCAAAGTTATTTAATTATTACGGGGGCAGCAATTGCGGTAGGGGAGTAATTATTATATTGCCTTAATTGTCCTTCTTTCCTCTATCTAACGCCCCTCTTTATATCCCTCTAGCATCCTAATTCACAAAGAAGATCTTGCTTAAAGAAGTCACTAATGTCCTCTTAACTACCGAGCTTTTTGCCGGTTTTTCCCCTCTATTTTAGCCGTTGCCGGCACATCCGTCTTATCTCTCGCTACCTCTATAGTGTAAGGGGCTACGCCCCGATGTGTAGATCTGGCATGGCCAGACTAGTCACGTGCGAGCGCCACGGACACGACTCCTAAAGGGAGCGATGTAGACACGTCTCCCCTTTACACTCTTTGTAGCTCAATTTACATCAATTACGCCCAGCACCTGTGCTAACAGTGCTGACCCCGTAACATATTGAGCTACCAGTTAACAAAAGACAGGACAGACAGAAGGACAGACAGCAGGACAGACAGCAGGACAGACAGCAGGACAGACAGCAGGACAGACAGCAGGACAGTCAGCAGGACAGACAGCAAGACAGGCGATAGGCTAAACGACGAGACGGACGATCGATCGGACGACGAGACGGACGAACAAGATGGAGGACAATAGTAGTTATGCAGGGGCACCGCGACCGGCGGCGCAACGAGCCGATGGAGGGAAGGAGCAAGAGCTCTTGCAGATCTTATCTGGGATCGCGGGAGACGAAGAACTGCGGAAGATGTTCACCGGGCTAGCCAGCAGCGCCACCGTTGACACCCAGCCCGGGGTGCTCAGCCCCGGCGATCTTACCCGTCGAACCGAGGCCGGAAGCAGCCCAGGAAATGGACCGTGGCAAGAAGCGCAAGCCGATGACTTGGCCGAAGTGGAACGGTCAACCTGAGTCCTTCCACTTCTACCTCGACCGTCTGGTATTTAAGTACAATACCGACGAAGAGGAGGGCCTAAACGGCCAACAACGTCGTGTGGTACGAGATCCTGCAGACCTTGCCGGATCAGATGATGAGGAGAGTCGAGGGTTTTGAGGCAAGAGAGCGCGAAGGGCAACCCAGACCCCCGGAAATTCTTCTCGCACCTAGCCCAGACGTTCGGCAGCGTGCAGCAGACAGAGAGGGCGCAGGACAGGCTGCGCACCCTCATTCAACGAGACAGCCAAGAGTTTGGGAAGTTCCTCCTGAATTCGAGGAAACATTGACCAGCGGGCGGCGCGAGCTGGGATAATGCTTCCAAGCTCGCATGGCTACGGAACTCGATCTCTCCTGCTCTCCGTGAGCAACTAGTCCCGGTTATCATGCCGAAGGACTACAACGAGTACATCCAACGTCTACACCCGATTGCTTGGGCGTTCGAGCACACCGCGAAGTTTAAGGCGTTGCAGAGGAAGCAGGCTCCCGCGGGCAACGTGACCAAGGGCAGGCATCAGGCATCGGCAACATCCAGGTCGCCGGTAACGACAACACCCCGGCACCGTCAGCAACGTTACCCGCCGAGCAGAACGCACGTGACGCACGCGACCATGACGGCGACGTAATAATGACGGTTACACGCACTCAGGGGCAGGGTCAGAGAGGACGGGCGAACGGCCAGGGGTCAAGTGGAACGAGCAAGACGGTTCGCTTCCAGCCTAGGTCAGGACGGAAGCAACGGGCGAGGTGGGTATCCGAGGACGAACGGAATAAACGCCGTGACGAGGGTCGTTGTCTCCGCTGCGGCGACAACACCCATTTCATTGCCGCTTGCCCCTACTCGCCAGGACAGGACCCTAGCCGGTCGAGGGATGTAAAAGTCCGCACCGCTAGGATCATGCCCTTGCTGGAAGATGATGGTAACGACTCTAGTGAGGAAGAGTCAGGACTTAGCGAGACCCCATCCCTCTGGAAATGCGTAGCCTCGAAACAAAGACGGGTCTCGAGGCCAAAGAACGGAGCAGTGGCAAAGAAGAGAAGTTCTCAGAAAAATGGAAGTTGGTCCTACAATAATTCGAAGCATTATCAATAGGACCAATCTCTTCTCCTCACTCGTAGACGAGGGATGCCAGTGCTACGCCGCGGTTGACGAAGAAGTCGTCGAAAAGTTGGAAGTTCCTATAGTGGAAATAGCACCGCGAGCTATTACAGGAGCATCAGGGGCAATGGAAGGAGCAACGATTAGGGCCTCGTATGGCTATCAATGGAGGTCAACGGCCACATACAGACGATCTGTGCCTACGTGGTGCCCCGATTGGAATTCCCTAATCCTAGGAAACCCTGGTTATGCCACACAAAGTCGTACCAGTGCCCCACGAGAAACGACTATGGCATGAACCTACACAAGACTGGGTAGATCACCGGGGAAGGAGAATATTCTGCGAAAGCCAAGGAGTTCGAAGAAGCAAAGCACGTACCAGCCAGTACCTTTGTGGGTTACTTTGAAAGGATCCGCAAGCAGGAAGGAAGAGAGGCAGCTGCCACGGCGATTTTCGCTATCAGCATGAAGGATATCGAAAGGGCGTTATCACCAAAGAAACCCATGTCAGAAGCAGAGCTACGCCGAACGATACCCCAGCGGTTCCACGATTTACTGCCTCTATTTATGAAGAAGGAAGCTGATAAGCTGAATCCTCATAAGCCAGGCATAGACCACGAAATCAGAATCAAGGAGGACCCGAATGGCCAGCAGTTACCACTACCGTATGGAGCACTATACGGTATGTCACGAGAGGAACTCCTGGTTCTTAAGAAGACTCTACGAGACCTAGTGGATAAAGGATTTATCCGTGCAAGCAGTTCAGAAGCAGCAGCTCCAGTCCTGTTTGTGAGGAAACCAGGTGGCGGGCTGCGATTCTGTTGTGACTACAGAGCGTTGAACGCAATCACTAAGTCGGACCGTTCCCCTTCCTCTAATAGGGACACTTCGCAACCTAAAAGATGCGAAGTGGTTCACTAAGGTCGACGTGGTACAAGCGTTCCATAAAGTACGGGTTGCAGAAGGAGACGAGTGGAAGACAGCGTTCCGCACCCGGTACGGTCTCTTCGAATGGATGGTTACCCTGTTCGGGCTAAGTGGCGCGCCAGCAACCTTCCAGCGGTATATTAACGGTATCCTACGAGACTACCTCGACGAGTTCGCCTCTGCTTATATGGACGATATACTTATCTATTCGAGCGGGAGCAGAGAAGACCATTTCCGGAAGGTACGGTTAGTTTTAGAACGCCTCGCCGAGCATGGACTACACCTAGACCCGGAGAAATGCGAATTTGGAGTCAAGCGGATTAAGTACCTAGGATTCATTATTCACGCAGGAATTGGCATTCAGGCAGATCCCGACAAGATACGAGCAATAGTCGAGTGGGCAGTCCCCGTTACCCAGAAGGGGTGCGCAGTTTTCTAGGATTCGTTAACTACTACCGGATATTTATACCGCAAGCCTCGGAAATAACTGCACCCTAACAGCACTAACAGGAAAGGGGACTAAGTTCAAGTGGACGGACGAGCACGATATGGCGTTCCAGACACTAAAGACGCTATTTACGAACGCCCTATTCTTACTCAATGGGATTTCGAGAGGCCAACCTTCGTAGAAGCAGACTGTAGCGGCTGGGCGCTTGGGGCACACTTACGCAGGAAGTCGACGGACAACGCAAGCCAGTAGCGTTCCACTCGCAGAAGCTATCACCGGCTGAGCGCAACTACCCAATCCATGATAAGGAAATGCTCGCTATTATTCGTTGTCTCGAACAATGGTCAGCCGAGCTACGAAGCTGTGATAACTTCGTTATCCTTACCGACCATAAGAACCTCGAGTATTTCGCGACGCGCCAACAGCTCTCGGAAAGGCAGGCACGTTGGGCTGAATATCTCTCGCGTTTTAACTTCCAGCTCCAGTACCGTCCGGGACGGGAAGCAGTGGTGCCAGACGCGCTCTCGCCGCGAACAGGACCGACCAAACGAAGCGGATCACGAAGCACGAGATATGCAGCTTATTCCAGAAGCAGCCCTACGTACCTACGTCGGAGTAACGTCGACTCAAGCGGGAGAAGGCGAAGAAGAACACACGGTTTTCCACGACCCAGAGCTACAACAATTATGGCAGCAAACGGCAAACCAGGATCCAGTCTTTACAAGCGTTTATAACGCGGTACGAAACGGATCTCGGTCCCTCGACCCAAGCTTAAGCTGAAGGTACAAGTCGCCGAGTGCTTTATTGATCCTCGGGGGCACCTACGACTACGTGGCCGCTTATGGGTGCCAGGCGCACCGATCACGACAGAAGCAGCAGCCAAGGCAGCACCGCTAGAGCAGGAGTCGCTAAACGAATTACGGGGCTCCTTAATCCAGAAGGTTCATGACTCCCATGTAGTAGGCCACCCGGGACGGGAAGGGACGATAGAAGCCGTATCCAGGGACTTCTACTGGCCGCTAATGCAACAGCATATCCGACGTTTCTTGCGTAACTGCGATGTCTGTGTCACGGCACCAACCTGGGTTCCGTCACGTGCATCCCTGTACTTAGTCTAGACTCTGTTCCACCTCCGTAGTTTGCCCTCCTCACAGCACAACATAGATCTTCCCTGGCATCCTAGGTCTGCCCCGTGATAGTTTGTGCTGTCTACTATCGCTGCGCCGCCATCCCGATTGTACACCTAACCAGAGTTTTCCATTCGACACCCCAAGTCCCACGCAACGAGATCACCACGCCGCGAGCGGCCCAGCCCTACCTCGATCACTGGAATTTTTCCCCGCCCTGCCAAGACCATGATGAATCCCCAGAACCAGGCGGGCGCAACCTCGCCGACGCTATTCATGATACCTTCCCAAACATCGCAGCTGCCCTTCACCGGGTCCAAGCTTGTGACTGCTCCAGCCTCGCCTCTATGCTCCAAGACCCAACAGACGACATGTACAAGAACCAGGTCGAAGCTCTCTGCCGCGCGGCCGAGAGCGCAATGGACCACTTCATCAACCAAAACGCCAATCTAGAGAGACGAATCGCGGAATTAGAAACACACCTCGCCCAAGCCCAAGGAACACCCCGGACCCAAGACTCCCTTGTCACCCTCGCCGATGAACTAAGAACTCTGCTGAGCGCCAGACCAACAGAATTGCGCCCTGAGTCACGCCCCCGTCGAATGATGCCAAACCCCAACCCATTTGAAGGCGATGAGAAGGATGTTAAGAAACGCCAACAGCAATATGTCAACTGGCGCTCTCGCGCTCCGAACTTTTGCTGTGGATGAGTTTCTTTGTCACCGATTTTATCAGAATCCAACACATCGCTGGCCTGCTTGGAGGATCGGCCTGAAGCTCTACCGCAAGAAATTCGATTTCATTATTGAACATGAGAAAAAAGCCATATGGCCATGGCAAACCCATACCGACTGCCTGGCGGAGATGAACAAACAGTATGAAACGCTTGATCTGACACTTTCGGCTTCACAAGCCTTTGATAACCTTTGATGGGCAAGAAACCCTTCCAAAACTTCATCGCTGACTTTGCCGCCCTGGCCGAGGAGTGTGGAAAGACTGAGACCCAGAAAGTTGAGTCCTTGCAGCTCAAGGTCTCTCAGGAACTCGCCAACGAAATGACGCACCAGCTTGTCCGCCCTGCTAGAGACAACTTCTCTGGTGTGTAAATGTACCAGACGATCTACGATAACCTGTTGGCCAAGGACCACCAGGACAAACTGCGCTCAGGACGTCTAGGTAGTCGACCCTACCAAGGCCAAACACACCAGCAATTCCAACAACGCCAACAGGCTGACGCTGGCGACCCGATGGTTTTGGACGCTACGCGCCAAGCTAGACCTACGAGGGAGGACTGCTTTACTAATAACCTCTGTTTGTACTGCAAAAGCCCGGCCACTTAAAAGCGATGTGATGAAAAGAAGCAGGCCGACGCAAAACGCAACCAGGCCTTTGGAACATATAAACTAGCTATGGGTACAGTAGAGGAATGGGACGCGGCCAACCTGGACAAAACCACCGCCCCTACAATTACCAAGCCAGCCAACAACACAACCCACCCGTTTCCCAGCCCCACCCCTGCGTATCCCCAGCCTTTCCAAGACTGCGATCCTCGAACAAGGCTATATTATAGCAGACGAGGAAACAAGGACTACACCAACCCCCACTCCCTCTGTCAACACCCCAGCCTCACTTGAGCACCGGGGAAAAGAATAACCTCCGCCCAGAGCCGCGGACGGAGGTCAACGAAGGAACCAAGGATGCCGGAATGGATACGTCGCTGTCTCTCGAGCCACAAACCTATCAGACTTAGGTCAATAGACAGCAAATCTCTACTCATTCAAGCTACCTTAGTCCCCGCGCATACCGACCCCATTGAGGTGACGAGCCTTATTGATAGCGGATGCTCTGCACGGGCATTTGCGGACCGTAGCTTTGTCAAGACCCGGAATATCGTAACCCAACCAACGCCAACAAAACGAGCCCTCCTCCTCGCCGACGGGAAACCGGCTGGCTCAATATCGGAATACTTCATTGCACCAATATTGATAGGATTGCACAATGAGCTCTGCCTATTCTTTGTTACAGACCTCTCCCGGACACCCCTATCATCCTTGGACTCCCTGGCTGCAACGCCACAACCCAAGCATCGACTGGTCCAGTATGTCCTGACATTCACATCCCCATACTGTCACAACTTTTGTTGCCCCAAGGAGTTCAGAACGCATCTGCACCGGTGCTGCCCGACCCGCCCGGCAACTACCACGACCTACCAATCCCGGGTGAACCAGCCCGACGAGTCTCGTTCGACCTACCAACCCCTGGCAAACCAGTCCGACGAGCCTTGTCCTACCAGCTCCAATTGTCGAAGATTCAGAGGACGACCATAGCAACTGCTCCAGCACTCACACATCAGTCCTCAACGGTCGACGACTCAGAGGACGATACTAGCAACTGCTCAAACACTAGCGAAGATGCCCCGTCATGACATTTGAAGCAACGCCAATATCTAGCAAGCCAGCGCGACGAGTCTCATTCTATCAGCCTCCAACAGTTGAAGACTTAGAGAATGATAGTAACGACTGTTCCAACGCTGGCGAAGATGCTCCGGTTATGACATTTAAAGCAACGCTGACCCCAGGCGCAAATCACTACCGTACTGCAACCCGAAGAATCACCAAGGCCCCGAGTGCCGAGCCCAGATGATCCCCAATCAGCCGAGAACTAAACCAGCCCCTCGTATGACTGCTGGCAGCCGTCATACAAAGAAGCCACCACCAAGACCTCCGCTACCTCCACTCAGCGTGCCACTTCCAAACCCATCTCGCGACACCGCCCAGAACCATCAGACCGACCAGACCTATCGAACATACGGCTTACAAACGCTACAAACTTCGTCCAATTGCCGCGACCCAACCGTTGAGGCGATGAAAATGACATGGGATGAGCTTGATCGACTGGATAGTAGTCGCCAGCAGATGAAATACCGCCTACCTGACCTCCCAGAGGAATATTATAAAATGGTAGTCCTTGGTATAAGCAGCAAAAACATGGACTTCAGCTGGAAGGAAGCAAGACAGCTCTTTCCTAATGAATTGCACGACTTTGTTGACGAATGCTACTCACCAGCCCGCCTAGCCAAGATCACAGATGCCGATATCGAAAAGTTCATGAAAGGCAAGCCGGAGCGAACAGCGGATGACGTCTTGAAGAAGCTCCCGATATGGCTCCGCGACCTCTACGATGTGTTCCTACCTAAGCTCGCAGACAAACTTCCCCGCAGCGCTCATGGGACCATAAGATAGAGCTTTGACTGGAAAAGAACCTCCGTACCAAAAGACACGCCCAATGAACCCACAGGAACTCAAAGTCATACGGAAATGGCTGGATGATAACCTGTCTAAAGGGTTCATACGGGAGTCCCCGCTGTGCAGCACCACTACTCCTTGCCGCGAAGCCAGGAGGTGGTGTCCGATCTGCCAGGACTACCGCGGTCTTAACAACATCACCATAAAGAACCGCTACCCACTGCCTTTGATCCGTGAGACTCTAGATGCCCTATGCAACGCCAAAGTCTATACGAAACTAGACATTATCGCCGCATTTAACAAAATCCGCATCGCCGAGGGAGATATATGGAAAACAGCCTTTATCACACGGTTTGGCTTGTTTGAAACATTGGTTATGCCGTTCGGCCTCTGCAACGCCCCAGCAACCTTCCAGAACTACATCAACCATACCTTATTCGACCTTCTGGATAAGTTCTGCACCGCCTACCTTGACGATATCTTGATATATTCAACAGATAAGAAGCAACATAGGGAACACGTCCGCGAGGTAGTCACACGACTTCGCGATGCAGGCCTCCAGATTGATATCGACAAATGCGAATTCGAAACAACTAGGACGAAATACCTTGGGCTGATCGTTACGCCTGGAGGTGTCGAGATGGACCCGACAAGGTCTCTACAATCCTCAACTGGAAGCCACCAACAGCACTCCGCGACTTACAAAGATTCCTCGGCTTTGCAAACTTTTATCGCCGCTTTATCCGTGACTTCTCCAAGATCACCCGGCCATTAAATGACCTCCTGAAGAAGAGCACAATCTGGTCCTGGGAGGTAGAACACCAAACCGCCTTTGACCGACTGAAAGCCGCATTCTCCGTAGCACCGGTTCTAGCCTTATATGACTATAATAGGAAAACTGTACTTGAAACAGACGCCTCGGACTGGGCGTCTGGAGGAGTCTTGTCCCAGTATGATGATGAAGGCGTACTGCGACCTGTAGCCTACTTCTCGTCAAAACACTCGGCCCAGGAATGCAACTACGAGATCTACGACAAGGAACTACTGGCGATCATTAAGGCTCTGGAAGAATGGAGGCCTGAGCTTCAGGGACCCAAGAACCCTTCGAAGTCATCACGGACCATAAGAACCTTGAATATTTCACAACAACCAAGGCTCTAAACCAACGACAAGTCCGCTGGTCCGAGTTCCTGTCAGGCTTCAACTTCCGTATTGTTTATCGACCAGGCACCAAAGCCGTCCGTCCAGATGCGCTAAGTCGAAAGCCAGAAGACCAACCCAAGCGCGCAGACACAAACGACGACCGCATTAAGAACCGCCAACGGACCATTCTGCCAGAACACATCTTTGACCCAGAGGCCCTGGCTGAACTGACTCGAGAAGTCAACAATTCGACCTCGCTGCCGCCCCGATAGACGTTATCATGCCAGCCATGGACAAACCCATCGATGAACTGGTCGATAGAGCCTACGAAAATTCAGAGATGGCCCAAGACATGCTGACGGCCCTGAGAGACGCATCAACCCACCGCCGCTGGCCCAAGAAATGGCGAAAGGAACTTCGCGTAGCAATGGCAGACTGCTCTGTCATTGGGAATCGCATATACTACCGCGAGAAGCTCTTCATACCACCCAACGATCAGGAACTAAAGACCCAGGTTATTTACCGTACGCACTCCACAGGCCCTGCAGGACACCCCGGCGGATAAAGACAATCGATTTGGTTAGCCGAACTTACTGGTGGCCACGCATAACCCGAGACATCGAGGAATATGTTAAAGCCTGCGAGCTGTGTGATCGGGTCAGCCTCAAGGTCGGCACCCCAGGATTCCTCCAACCACTGCAAGTGCCATTCCAAGCTTGGTCAGATATATCCATTGACTACATCACGCCCCTGCCAGAATGCGAGCGCCATGGCAAAACATACCAGCATGTCCTCGTTGTGTGCCGATTGACAAAGATGCGCCATTTCATCCCAGTTGTAGGCCTAACAGCCGAAGAACTAGCCTCTGTCTTTATCAGCCGAGTCTATTGCCTCCATGGCACACCCGACAATGTCATCTCCGACCGCGGTTCCCAATTCATCTCCGAGTTCTGGCGCCAAGTCTCCGACCGCCTAGGAGTTCGACCGCCATTCTTCCGCCTTCCACCCAGAGACAGACGGACAAACGGAACGGATCAACGCAGGCATCGAACAATATCTGAGAGCATTCATGAACTTCCACCAAGACGACTGGGTCGACTGGCTCCTCTTGCCGAGTTCGCCACGAACAACGTTACATCTGAGACCACGGGAGTATCACCATTCTTCGCTAACTATGGGTTTCACCCCAAACTCGGCACTGAACCAACCAAGCCACTGCCGCCAAACCAGTCCGCAGCCCAACGACGAGAGTTCAAAGCAAACAACATCGCCGACCGCTTTGAGCGTATTATCACTCAGCTGAAAGCCCTTGCAACCCAAGCCGCCAGACGCTACGAGGAGAACGCCAACCTCAATCGAGAAGATGCTCCTCAGTACGCCGAAGGTCAAGAAGTCTACGTAAGCACGAAGAATATGAAGACAAACCGGCCGATGAAGAAAGGAGACGACAAGTGGGCAGGACCATTCCCAATTCTGAAAGTCTACCCTCGTTCATGCGCTTAAACTCCTGAGGAATGAAGATCTTTCCGTGTTCCACAACTCGCTCCTACGACCGAAACCAGAAGCAAATGGTCTACCCGGCCAAGACGTTATCAACGAGGCCGAGTCAAAACATCCGAGGACGAGTCCTAG
The DNA here is from genome assembly GCF_020360975.1 of Hirsutella rhossiliensis. NCBI lineage: Eukaryota > Fungi > Ascomycota > Sordariomycetes > Hypocreales > Ophiocordycipitaceae > Hirsutella > Hirsutella rhossiliensis. The sequence continues at coordinate 40,610 of NW_025408698.1, read as the reverse complement.
AACGCGATGACGAGACAGGAGAACTAGTCGAAAATGGCTATTTGACGGGCTACTAAATAGCCGCAGAGACGTTGATGGCCTACATTACCTAGTCAAGTGGAAACACTATGACCCTACCTGGCAACCGGCTAGAGACCTCAAAGGACATAACCAAGTACTCCTCGACTTTCATAGAGTTCACCCAAACAAGCCAGGCCCCCGGTCTGGGCAGAAGTAAAGGGCACAACTATATACTTTGTGCCCAGGCCGCTCTTAGTCGTTTAGGCTGTTCGAGGACGAACAGCCGTTTGGGAAGGGGGTACTGTCACGGCACCAACCTGGGTTCCGTCACGTGCATCCCTGTACTTAGTCTAGACTCTGTTCCACCTCCGTAGTTTGCCCTCCTCACAGCACAACATAGATCTTCCCTGGCATCCTAGGTCTGCCCCGTGATAGTCTGCGGCCGTACGAAGATATGGCGCGAGCATAAAAGGGGTCTACTTAGACCGCTACCCGTACCGGACCGCTTCTTCCGCCAGATACAGATGGACTTTATTACGGACCTCCCCCTTGCGAACGGTAACCGCTGCCCGTTATCAAGGACCGGCTAAGTAAGGAAGTTATACTCGAACCGATGCCAACGATGGAAGCGGAAGCATGTGCAGAGCGTTTTCTATGGTGCTTCGCCCGCTACCACTGGTGGCCCGACGCTATAACGAGCGATAGGGGCTCGAATTGGGTAGGCCGCTTTGGAGGCACATGTGCAAGTTACTGGGGATCGACCAGCAGCTAAGCACGGCGTACCACCCCCAAACCGACGGAGGCCCTGAGAGGATGAACCAAGAAGTACAGGCATACCTCCGCGCCGTGATTAACCAGAACCAGAACGACTGGGATAAGTGGGTTCCCGCGGCTCAGATGGCGTTAAACGGTCGGGTCAATACCTCTATAGGATGTCCCCATTCTTCGCTATACACGGCTATGAGCCGAAGTCACCAGTTCCCTCGTTACGGAAGCATATGGAAGAGTATCCTCAGCATTCGCCAGAAACCAGGGCAAAGAAATTTGTTACCAAACTACAACAGATTACGGACCTCTGCCAAGCATCAATGGCGACAGCTACGCAGCAACAAGAACGCTTCGCTAACAGACGACGGAACGCGGCAGAACGCTTCGAAGTAGGCGATAAGGTTTGGCTTGACTTACGGAACTACGCGTCAGAGCGACCTAAGAAGAAGTTCGACTGGCTGCACGCTAAGTATACGATAAGCAAGGTACTCGACCCGTACACGGTTGAACTAGCAGACCTCCCGAGGGGCTGCTATAATAGGTTCCACGTCGACCAACTCCGGAGAGCGGGGACGGACCCAATGCCTGGTCAGCAACGCACAGACGCTCAACCCCATCTATCCAAGTAGACGGGGAGGCTCACCAAGTAGTAGAGGAAATACTATGCGCTAGGTGGAAGAGAACCGGCCGCGGCCGTAGGCGGGAAGTCCTTGTACGCTGGCAAGGTTGGCAAGACCCGACCTGGACCTCTTTAGACAATATGCAACAGACAGCGGCCTTGGATAAGTACGAACAGAGATACGGCCCGGCTCTCGAAAACGATGGACCATACCAGCACCGACGAGTGGCAACGGAAGCACAGCCGGCCCAAATCCAGGGCAAGTCGAAGGAATACAACCACAGCTGCAGATACAGGGCAAGAGAATACGCGGACCACTACGGGCTAGGACTAATGGCGACGCCCGTCGATAGTAACGGCACCAGACCCTATAGACGACGGCCCTACGATCGTTGTAGAGGGACCAGGAACAGGAAAAAGGGCACCAGCGCCAGAGAGAGAGGGGAATGGGTAAGGCTACGCCCCGATGTGTAGATCTGGCATGGCCAGACTAGTCACGTGCGAGCGCCACGGACACGACTCCTAAAGGGAGCGATGTAGACACGTCTCCCCTTTACACTCTTTGTAGCTCAATTTACATCAATTACGCCCAGCACCTGTGCTAACAGTGCTGACCCCGTAACATATAGGAAGCCATCGCCACTTCTACTTCCCCTCTCTCCCCTACCCTCCTCTCTACACCTCCGTTCAGCTCCTTCTTCCTTCTTCCACACCGGGTGTTTTTAGCTTCCTAGGTCCCTCTTGCTAGCGCAAGGTTTATGAGCTGTCGAGACGAGCTCCTCCAATCGCCAAACTGCGACGTATTTCATAACCCTCTGACATGCCCCTCTCTTTGAGCTGGCACAACAGTTTGCGTGCATATGCTAAGTAAAGACGCTTCAATCAAGGGCGTTGAAGGGAATGGGGGCGGGAGCAGGTGGCTCGGCGCTCCGTCGTCTTTTCGGGAGGTAACCCGGCTAGAGGGCGTAAGAGGCTCGCTTGAAGTTTGTTCAACCAACAAGTGGCTGTATACCGTTCATTTAGAGCTGAGGGTGTAAAGAAGAAGAAGTTTATTTGATGGCCCTGGTCCATGGCTTTATATATGAATAATGCCAGGCATCTCGTGATAGAAGGTATTAATTACCTAAAAAGGGGCAAATAAAGGGGAGATTCGCCGAATAGAGATTTAACAACAGCCGAATAGCAATACTTTTCCCGTCCTCTCCTTCCGCTACATCTCTCCATGGCTGTGAAGCATGCCACATGTGATCCCGGCCAGAGCAAGCCTGCCGCCGTCTGCATCCTCACTCGTCTCCCGAGTCCCATCAAAGCCCATCTTCGGAACCTCTTCAGTAACCGCCCTGGGGCAGTTTGTCCGGAGCCCTTGTAGATTCCGTCGATCTCGCCCGGCTCCCAACATCCGACTGTGTTTGGGTCGCGTTGACGTCGACGGGCCCGTACAGGAACCAGGCGCTGAGCGGCTGGGCCAGCACGCCGCCCCTGCTGCGGCTGCCGGCCTTGGACGCCACCTCGGCGCGCGCGATGCCGATGTTGCCCGCCAGCACGTACGCCATGCTGCTGGTGCCGGGCGTCGGGTAGTCGAGCAGCTTGAGCGGCGCCTTGGCGTAGCCGACGGGCAGCTGGTTGAGGTTGGCGCGGTAGTAGGTGATGCCGTCGAGCGTGGTGTCGCCCTCGGCGGCCGGCACGCCCGCCGGCACGCGTACGTCGCCGTTGGACGACCAGTGCATGAAGCCCGTGATCCAGCCCGAGATGTCGTACTCGATGGGGCCCGTGCCGCACGTAAAGACCTTGTCGGCACGCACAATCTGCTTCCAGAAGGCCTGCACCTGCTTGCTCTGGGGCTCGTCCCACGTCTTGACAAACATGTTCAGGATCGGCCGCAAGTTCTTGGCGTACTGCGACGGCTCGGCTCCAAAGAGGCGCAGATTCTCGAGCTTGTCGAGCAGCGCCGCCCAGTCGTCCCTCGCCGAGCAGCGTCACCGACGGCAGCCCGCAGATGATTCCGCCCGTAAACTTAAAGTACTGCTGCATGAGCCCCATCATGAGCACCGTGGCCGTCGTGTTGTCGTTGGCATTGCTGGTGCTAAAGCCTGGCGTGATCCAGTTCTCGAGCCAGTGCGTCTTGACCTCTTCTGGATCTCTGACTTGAAGCCGTCGATGACGCCCTGCCATGTCCACTGCGCACCACGATCTCCTCCTGGCCCTGGAAGTTGACAAACAGGTGGCGGAGCTCCTCGGCGTGCTTGGTCATGTATAGGTTGAGCTGCGCCAGGATCTCGAACCAGACCACGTCGGGCCGCAGCACGAGGCTCTGGTGCTGCGCCCACGCGTCAATGGCACCTCGCACCAGGCTGTCGGACGAGGAGGCATAGAGCTTGCCGCGGCAATGGCCAGGTCGTGCGGCGAGTCGGCGTAGGACGAGACGATGACCTTGGCCTGGGGCCCGAGCCGACGGGTTGATCTCTCCGGGCAGCTTTGCTGGAAGAGCTGCAGCGCCGTCGACGCCGTGCTGGCCGTCTTGAGCGGCAGGGGCTTGACGTCGCTGACCGAGACGACAATGTCGGCGTTGGCGACGCTCGACGTCAGGCCGAGGAGTAGCAGTGGCAGCAACATGGCTCGCTGTTGGACAATGCTTGAAGGACTTAGGAGGTAGATAAAGGGCAAGTTTTCTCGACCTCCGATCTGAAGAGAGGAATCGAATGTTTGAATGTCTTGACTATGGCCCAAGCTCGGCTTGTAGTTCAAACGGCGGTTGAGCTGAAAGGCCATCCACAGCGGCCGCTTTATATAGGCCACGCTCTCATGGTCGCCGCCCGTCCACGACGGTTGGACTCGGTTCAACAATGCGTGATGGCTCGCCTCGTCCGGCTCGAGAGCATCATCCCACGCTTCCGGCTGGCCTCGGGTCGGCTCCCAGACAAGGCGGGCTGAGGGCGTGGTGAGAGCGAGCGCACGAGAGAAAGCCCGTGACACGCGATGATGATGGAATGCCACCACCAAGGGCTCGGCAGCAGCATGCACGGGTCCATTGTCGACATGCATTGGCCGATTGCAGACCTACGCGGAACATGAGGGAACCACCATGTGCTTTCCAGCAGACGGCGAGTTCGAGACCGGGGGCCATGCATGCAAACACGCAGCAAGTCTCCGTCACACCAGGCAGCTCGACTGTGGGAGTGTCATTTTTCAGCAGCATGATGCCGGCCAGCGTTCCAGAGCCTTCTGTGTCTCGATATGATGGATGCCGGTTCGCCCCTTGACGCCGGACGACTTAACTGGAACCACAGCCATAGAGTTACAGTTTGGCTGTCACACTGTTGGGAACTTTTCCCGCATACAACAGTCTTGATAATTGTGACAAACCGGCAAACCGCCTTGCATTTCGCTTGCCGGCTGGATGTGAGAGGCCCGCATATACGAATGCATCGAACAAGCGTCGGGCTGCTTCTGGCCAAATCCACGGACAAGGCAACAAGTCCTGAGTGTATGGTGACTGCTAATATGGTGTCGACGACGCATAGCATCGATCTCTTCCGACATGGCCCCATGCCGTCTCCTGATGGTTCAAGGCGAAAGCGGGGGGGGGGGGGGGGAAAAAAGTCCGTCAGGGCCCGGGTCCTCGGGGGTTCATGTAAGCCAGAGCCGTAACGGCTGCAACCCCCCTTCGGTGGAGAGAGAGGGAACAGCAAGGGGGACGCGGGAAGTCGACCGGCATGCAACAGTGACCTGCGCACATGTCTATTCTATCATGATGGTTGCCGAGCGGGGAAATGCAAGACATGGGACGGGCGAGAGGCAGTCGTCGATGTGGATGCGGACGGTTTACGACGGCTGATGCAGATTTTTCCAAACTGCGAATGGGCTTGGGAAAAGTATACCATGTGTGTGTTTGCTGCCATGTCACGACGCAGAGGCGGCATTGCCAAGCATCGTCGCCATAGAGCCGTGATGCGACAACAAAGGGACCCGAGCAGAGGCTCCGGGCGGCTGCAATTCTAGAATAGCCCAATCTGCCGACTGCAAAATTCCTCCCGCTCCCAAAACTTGGTTGCGTCCGGTGCGCCCTCGGGCCGTCGCCGTGCAACCCGGAACGCGAGCCTCGGATAGAACGCCCCTGCGTCCATGGCACTGAGAGGCGTGAACAGGGTCCCTCTCGAGCGTCATTGTGTGCGTCTTTGGCAGAAAGGCGGCCCTGATCTGGTACTTGTCCATTTTGATCTTTGGGATGCGGCGTCTTGTCGGAGTCGAGTCAGTGCTTGTTTCGCAAACGACGCCCGGTTCGGCTTTACTCGTATCGACGACCCGGTGAAGCATTTCAGAGCTGTGTGATTTCCAGTCCAACTCGGCAGCCATCCGAATACTTATCCCGGCTCGACAAAATACCATAGATTGACTAGCGACGTTGAGGGGCCGTGGCAAAGGACGTCCGCACTGTTCCTCTGCCGTCTTCATCCAACGTCATCGAGCCCAAGCCAAGGGGCCGAACTCTAGTCCCACGGACATTATCAACACGGCCACGGCCATGTCCGAGTCTGCTTTTAATGCTCGTCGAATATTCGTCCTCGACCAAGCCTCCAAGCCCTCCTCGTCCCGCGCACCCTAGTAGTCTCGGTATCGCACCTTGCCATCTTCTATTTCATACGCTTGGGCCTTGTTCCTGGTCTAGGACTTTCCGGATATAGTCGTCGCGTCGAACTCCAGCTGTAATTACCCATAAGTTCATGGCCGCCTGCCTACATGAAGCGGTAATCACTGTACACCAAGGCAAAGTCATGCTATTACGACTCCTCCTTTCGCGTGATACGCCTAGTCAAGCAACTGCCATCGTCGAGTCTTCTTCCGACGCTATTGTTCATTGACGTCAATGGCTCTGCTGCTACGTCGGGGGTTCATGACTTGGCTCAGCCTACCTAATCTAACTGCTATACTCATCATTATGCTCCCCAGAGATAGAGACTTTTACCGAGATTGCTCAAGCGATCCCCGCGTTTGACTCCAACTGGTCCGTTGACAAATTGGAAATGCAGCTTCTAGGACTTTCGGACTCCGACTTTGGGAATAATTCAAAGTGACTTATTTATGGGATCAAGAAGTGGCACGCTCCTGATCGTCGCTCCTCAATCCGACCGCGCTCACCTCAGTCCGCCAATTCTATTTGCGGGCATCAGCGTGGAAGAGCGAGCAGGGTAGGATCGTAAGTTGAAGCGTATCACAAGCGCTTCTCGAGAATCCTTCAACCCCGTGTCCTTGGCAAGAGGCTATGTCGTGAGCTATACGGAGACGCCTTTCCAATTCAGGCCCCTTTTTCAACATGGAAAAGGTGGTTGCATTTGGGGCATTGCAATGTCATTACAGGCTACCGAAATGTCTACCCCGTATGCTCGGAGCTCCAACATCCATTCCCAAGCCCTCGGGTCTTTTAGCTAACTTGAAGATGTACAGACACAAGCCGCCCGATATATAGAGAGACCAGGACACTCACCCTTGATCCTGACTTGACCGGAGCTCAAATCGAAAGCGGTGCTTATAATACCTCCGAGCTCGGCAGAAACCTGGCAGCAAAGTCAACCGCGGCCAAGACAAGAAGAAGCCGCCGGATACTCTTGTCGATTATCACGCGTAGCGTACAGTCAAGTATCATCCCCGACGCGCTGTCCAGTAGCTCTGGCCAGACGCTGCTGCTGCTATAAATCATCGGGCAAGAGACCGCTCAGGGCTCCAGAGTTTCCTTTTTCTGCCGGGGGTCGAGTAAGCCGTCGACTCGCGATTGGGCTGGGTCGAGTGACCAAATCACCACACCCTCCAGCCCCCAACCCGCTCTTCACGATGCATCCGTCATCAACTGCACTGTCGGCACTTGCGCCGAGACTCCCGGACCCTACCACCTTCCCCTTTTCGTCGGCCCGTCCTCTGCTACTGTGGGAATGGGGCCTGCCCGCCTATGATCCAAGCTGCCGGGTACCGCACCACGACCTTCCTCTTGGGGCGTAGCACGGGCATTTCAGCGTCACGATGGAGCTGTCCACGTCTACGAGCGCCCTGGAAAAGATACCAGAGGCATAACATGGTACTGAGAGGTTACGACTCAAGACTCTGTGCGAGCTCGACGTGCATATTGGGCATGTTTCACGTCATGGAAAGCCGCTTGATCGCACGGCTTGCTTTGTCTCGTAGACTTCGCTCAACAAAATCCACCAGTGGCCCGTCGCTCAGAGTCCACCTGACAGCCAGCACCCACGTTCATATTAGGCTCGGCCAGCTTGTAAGATCACCTGACGGATATTCTACTCACAATGGGCACAGAGGTTAAGATATTGATTCCATTTCGTAACACGCCAATTTGTCCGTGACACGTGTCAAGAATATGCACTTGTTTCATTGCCCGGGCAGTCTCTTAGGCTTTCAATGATCAAACTCCATTTCCGTACCGAGCGCCTTGCCATCTGACTGTAGATAAAAATGCACATAAAAGCAAAGCCACGACGCTTCAGCCCATCCCGTCGCGTGCCATCTCCCAGGAACACAACGTCTGGTGTCAAATCTTGGGACCCGGTCGCCGTTTGTTTGACGACTGGCCTTGGAGTCAATTCTCGGCGCTGTCTCTTGACACGCTTCACCACCTCGACAAGCTGCGGGTAAATCTTCTCAGACGTTTGGACCCCGCAGACTTTGGCAACAATGTCCTCCGGTTTGCTCTCCGACATGATCTTAGCCAGTTCCTTGGACTCTTCATCCTCCTCCACGTTCTGGAAACGGAAGCACATCTCAACGGCATCGAGCAGGTACTTGATGGACTGGCCCTTCTCGGCAAGCTCCGCAGCGGGGCCGATGAAGCGCCTTGCGCGAGCTTGCGCAGGGGGGCGCGGCCGACACGCTCGACGGCGTCTTCGAGGTGAGGGTTGGCGATGCGCTTGATAATCTTTTCCACGTACGCCGTCTGCTGCTGCTCGTCGATGCCGTGCTTGGCGACAATCAGGGTCTTGGTCTCATTCAACGCCCCGGACCTCGGCCATGATGTCCTTATCCTGGAGGGCATCGTAGACGGTGCGCTTTCTGCGGTTGTAGCCGTAGGCGGCCGTAGCGTGGCCTGTGTTGACGGTAAAGAGCTTACGCTCAATGAAGGGTTGCAGGTTGCCGACCCAGTTGACGCCCCGATGGGGGGAATGCCAACATCCTCAAAGGGCGTCCTGTCAACCACCCACTCGAAGAACTTTTCCAGCTTAACATCAAGGCCGGCGTTGGGGTCCTGGGCGGGGACAATTCTGTCAATGGCCGAGTTGGCATACCGGGCGCGAAGGTGATGAGTCTCGAGGCGAGCGGGATCCGTGTTCGTGGGATCCTTGATGTGCTGGGCGAGGGTGTCGGTGGCACCGATGGCATTCTCGCACGCAATGACGTGCAGAGGGTTGGCGTCTTCAGAGCGGCGGTCGATGGCTTTCGCGAGAACTGGAGCAATGAACTTGAGGATGTTGGGGCCGACGGAACAGGTGGCAATGTCGGCAGTCCGGAGCTCCTCAATCAAATCCTCCTCGTGCGTCTTGGAGTTGATGGCGCGGTAATTTGTGATTGTTTGCTCCGTGGTGCCCTCGACACCAACCTCGATGACCTTGTAGGAGGGGGTGGCATTGATCTTGTCGATGAGCGAGTCCACAACGTCGGCAAAGACGACTTCGTAACCCGAGTTGTGGAGGAAGCAGGCGACAAAGCCGCGGCCTGGAGATAGCAATGTTAGTGCCCACGATGTTCACTTGTCTTCTTCCGTCCCAGAAGTGTTAAGAGGAAGCAAAAATTGTGGGAGGTGACGTACCAATGTTGCCGGCGCCAAAGTGAACAGCCTTCTTGCCCATGGCGAAAGATGAAGCAGAGCGGAGACGGAGAGGGGTTGGTGATTGGGGCGGATGAAGCCTGGCGAGAAGCAGTCGGTGAGAGGTCTGATCAAGATGCAATGGCGATGTAGAGAGAGGTTGATGGAACGGTTGGGAAGAGGCAGGAGTTGCAGACGGTGCGAGAGACGGAAGCGGGTGAGCGGTGGTTTATATAAAGCAGGGGAGGGGCGGGGGAATCGGACTCACGAGGGGGGTGCTGGCGGTGTGTGGGCCGTGCTGGATCTGCACTGTATGGGGTGGCAGACGACAGTAGGCTGGGACCGGGCAGTGGTGACGATATTGGCGGGGAACAAAGGGGGCTGAGTGGAGGTACTGCAACATCGTACTGCCTGGCCCACCGCGGGTCCAGAAGCGAGGGGCAAGTAGCGGTACGGGGGCCCATGTTGTTTCTGCCAAAAGCTGCTGCAGAAAAGGGCAGGTGGGGTTCGGGCTGCCCCTCCCTTGGTGCGTGCGAGTCAAACCAGGCGCCCTTGTATGTACTCCGTGCTCGGCCACGGTAAAGCCCCCCGATCCGCACAGTGTGCACAGTATGCACGATGAACGGACGGATGGGGTTGAAATGGCCTCTCTGCTGTTGCTCAGTCAAGCGGGGTATCTGGCGGTGGTGCACACCGCTCAAAAGGCAGAGCAGGCAGCCTCCTCATGCCGGTTGCCCCTTGGAACGGGTGGGTGCAAATCATGGTCATGATGCCCGTCACGATGCAAGCAATCGCGATGTGCCTGACGTCGTGTGGAGGAGTAGCCCCGCTCTCGGCGGCCTCTGCGGCCTCTGCGCTGCGCCGTGTCTGTCTTTATGCGACAGTCAACCCAATGCAATGTTCTCTTTCCCGTCTCCACCGAGTTGTTGGCCGGCAAGTTGCCCTTTGTCGGAACCATGGGTGAATGCATCGCTGGACATGCAGAGGTCTGTCGGGCCCAACAAGAACACTGAGGTGGCACAGCAAAGCCCAATGGAAACTCGCTCGGCCGGGCGTTACCGAGTATAGGCTCTCTGCTCAGGGTGCCGGCTTATTAGCGTCTACCTCGCTTCTTGCTCAGATGGAAAAGACATCGGACCCTTCAACTTAGAATTTGTTGGTGCCCGTGCAAATATCGCCGCCAATCTACTGTACAAGGCATGTACGCATACAAGCTGCCGATACTGTACTGTACATACGTCCGATCGACTGTGCGCCAACACACTGTACACCTGGCCTGTTGCCCATCGTCATCAGTGGAGACTCATCAAAGCCAGTCGGCAAGGAATCAAATCCATTCTGGGAACCGATTGTCGATGCAGAAAATGGGCATGGACGCAAGGTGGCATGCTGCACCGTGCTGTACTGTACAGCTGAAGGTACTGCTGAAGATGCCCTCGAAGAATACTACTTGCCGTTGCCGGCCTGAACTACCGCCAAGATATAAGCGCTCACCACCATCACCAAGCTGAGGCAGGCTTCTCCGGGTCCTCGCTGTTCCGTTCCAGCCGCTCCATCGTCATCCCCTCCTCCTCCTTTCCACCCTCAGCTACCTGAAGTACGAATATTCAACATCGACAGCGACTGAAGCCGCCGCCCAAAGCAGGGCAGCCCAAAGACAACACCCAGATGCCACAGTCGCCATCTGCGCCCAACAAACAACAGACGACTTGCAGCGCTGCATGCACGCACCCACCAAGCAAATGTTGTTTGGGCAGCCAGACGGGCCCCGCAGCGGGGAGCGTCCCAAAGTCCCTGCTGAGAATTGCCCACTCGCTGCCACCGTCAACGTCAACGACAATGAAGAGCCTCGCCAGTCTCCGCTCGAGCGACCCTGAACGTTTCAAATATAAACATGACCCAAAATTCCCCGGACGTGGCCTGGTGGTGTCATCCGTGGTTTCCTCCATCGCAAGCGCCCGCAACGCACCTCGGCCTTTCTGCGGCTCCATCCGTCCGCCAAGCAATCGTAATCTGTAGTCGAAAGGGGCAGCTGTCAAGCGCAGGACATGACTTCAGTGACCGGTTGAACAAGTCTGACTTTCACCTCAACTGCCCTCTTCGTACGAGGACAAACAAGGTAAACACATGAGCCCCTGGTGGCCAGTCTCATTTGTCGTTGCCATTTTCCATCATCATTCGCCTCTCGGTGCCTTGTGGCTTGAGGCCTGGACAGTACGGTATGAGGCGACATCCCGCAGCCTGGAAAACAAAGCACATGATATATAGACAATTATGGCCTTATCGACTGCATTGGTACACTTATTCTTCTTGTCAATCTTGTCAATACTTCATGTCTCTCATTCCCCCGCCTCCCCGTTGATAGCTGGCGAGCGCTGCGCCATTCCCAATCACTTTTCACACAACTTGTTGCCGTTTCACGCCTGCAGCATCAAGACGTGCAGCCGCTCAAATCTTGGCATACTTCTTGAAGGCGCCAATGAGGCTGCCAGTCGAGCTGTCGTGGCCTCGCCATTTCCGCCTCGTCGAGCTCCTTGAGAATCTTTGCCAGCACCTTGCCCAGCTCGACGCCCCACTGGTCGAAGCTGTTGACGTCCCAGATGGCGCGCCTCCGTAAAGGTCAGGTGCTCGTAGTAGACAATCAAGGCACCGAGCCCGCGTCCTATGGAGCCCCGACGAGGATCGACGTCGTCGGGCGGTTGCCGAGGAAGCGCTTATGGGGCACGAGGTCGCTCGCGGTTCCTTCCGCCTTGACCTGGTCGTCAGTCTTGCCAACCATAAGGGCCTCGGCCTGCGCGAAGTAGTTGGAAGCGAGCATCTGGTGGAGGTTGTGGGCCATGGGGTTGTGCGACTGGGCGGCGAGGATGAAGTCGGTGGGGATCAGCTTGGTGCCCTGGTGCACAAGCTGGAAGAAGGAGTGTTGGGCGTTGGTGCAGGGCTCGCCAAAAAGAATGGGGCCTTGCCGGTCAGCAGCGCTCGTCTTCTTGGAGTAAGGAGGGGGGAAACGGAGAACAAGCCGCCCGTGGACAAGCAAAGTCGATTGGGGACAGCGTGTGCAGAGGAGCCAACTTACCAGTTGTGTACTTGACCGACGATCCGTCAGACGAGATTGACTTGCCGTTTGACTCCATGGAGAGCTGCTGCAGATAGGCCGGAAAGCGATGGAGATACTGGTCGAACCTGCACAACAAAAGTCAGCATCCAGGTCGACAGGGGCCCGAGCCAGCCTTGGCGAGGGCGTGGCATGGCGCGACAGGATTCAACATACGGCGCAACGAGGTGAGTCTGGGCCTGGAAAAAGTCCGAGTACCAGACGCTGAGCAGGCCGCCGAGGATAGGAATGTTGTCCTTGATGGGAGTCTTGCGGAAGTGCTGGTCCATGGCATGGGCACCGCTGAGGAACTTGTGGAAATTCTCGAAGCCGACGTAGATGGCGACGCTGAGGCCAATGGCGCTCCAAACCGAGTAGCGGCCGCCGACCCAGCTCGAAGCCAAACATATTCTTGCTGTCAATACCAAACTTTGTCACCTCGGGCTCGTTTGTGGAGAGGGCGACAAAGTGTTTTGCAATGTCGCCTTTGCCGCCCGACTCTCGAGGAACCAGGCCTTGGCCGTGTTTGCGTTGGTCGTCGTCTCAGCCGTGGTAAAGGTCTTTGAGGCGACGAGGAAGAGAGTCGTCTCCGGGTCTGAGTGCTTGAGGGCCTCAGCCGTGGGTGCCGTCAATGTTGGAAACGAAGTGGAGCGTCATGTCGTCGGCGCCGTAGCTTGAGCGCCTCTGTGACCATGACGGGCCGCTGCTGGGGCATCAGCGGGCTGCCTCAAGAGAACTGGAAGGGCACCACAGGTCGGATCCGCCAATGCCAATGTTTATGATTGTGGTGAGCTTTTGCCTGTGAAGCCCTTCCACTCGCCGCTGCGGACCTGGCCGGAGAACTCCTTCATGTGCTTGAGGACGTCGTTGACGCCGCCGGGGCAGTTCATGACATCCTGGCCGTCGACCTTCATCTCGACACCGCTGACGTTGCGCAGGGCCGGGTGGAAGACGGCACGGTTCTCCGTAAAGTTGATCTTATCGCCGGCAAACATGGCATCGCGCTTGCGCTCGAACACCAGCCTGCTCGGCGAGCTTGATGAGAAGGTTGAGCGTGTCCTCGGTCAGGAAGTTCTTGCTAAAGTCAAAAAGGATGTCGGCCGAGACGTCGTCCGAGGAAAACGTGCGAGAGAAGCGGTCGAAGCGGTCCGAGTCAGAGGCAAAGGCGTCCTTGAGGACAAAGTTCTTGCCCACGTTGTCGCGATGGGCCTGAAGCTCAGCCCAGGCGGGGAGCGTGTTTGCGGGAGCCATTTTTGCCGTCAATAGAATAACGAAGGAAGATGGGATTACTTGAGCAAAGGCAGGTTAGTAGCCGCTGTTATGAGGAGCCGAAGCGGAGCCAGGCGTGATCGGAGAGGACGGGCCTGGACTGGCAAGATAGGATTTGAAGCTGTCCACTTACCGGGGAGTGTATTGTTGGCCTCCAAGGTGGCCGAGTGAGTGGATACCTCTTCTCGCTAAAGTCTGTCTGGGCGGAGCAAGCGGAAGCTATCGAGGAGCGTCAGGGTCAACCGAGATAACCGCGCTCTCCAGTGGCCGAGCTTGCCGTCGGTTGAGTCGGTTTGGACGGTGGAGCCTTCAAATACTGGACGTCTGATTCCGCCGCCTTCGATGCCTGGATGGAGCGACGACGAGGACGAGGTGAGGTGAGGTAAGGCGAGAGGAGCCGGAGCTGGACGAGGGAGGGGTTGAATCCGGGTGGGAAGGGGTGAGAATGATGAGGGGCACCATAGCTCCCCGGTGCCCCGCCTTGGTGTCCCGCCTTGCTCTCTCCATGCTCCTACCTACTGGACCTACCCTATATCGCGCATCCTCGGCATCAAGCAGCGGTAATTGTAGCAAACGGCCAAGTATTTGTCCAGGCGACGACGTCATCCTTTCTACAGTACATACAAATGCAGCTCTTGGTCTCCTCTTCCCTCATTCCCCGCCCTCCCCCGTGTTACCCGACCTTGCCGCCCTTCCTTGGCCACCATTTACAGATGCAAGGCACGGCAATAGAATACCTAGTTGGCATTGTTGCGCGGCTCTTCCAACACGGGTACACACATACAACTCTCACCCTCTCGTCCGTTTCGTAGGCCAGGCCAAGTCCTCTCGCGTACCCTCGTCATGTATTCTGTCCTCTCCGCACACCATGCTACATCTAACCCAGCTTCCCGCCGCCACTTCCACACAAACAAATCACGGACAAGTCATCAATGCTGTCCAACACAGTGTACCTCGTATCCATGTTACCTGCCAAAACTCCCCATCTCAATGGTACATTCATCACGCTCCCGCCGTGGTCCTTTGTCTCGGCCTTGCACCTTTCCCCCCCTCGCCACCTCATCAGTCTACTGCCGCGTGGGCCAGAGGGGGAACCGACCGACAGCTGAGCTCCCCGTCTTCAGCCAACCGCTGTGCCAGCACGCCACTTTTCCCTTATCGATTGTCCTGATGCTGCCCACAAAGGAAGGGTCCTTGACGCTCCGCCGGCGCCAAGCCCCGCAATGGGCCTGTTATAGCTGAACCCCGGAATTGGTTCTGCATTGTCTGCGACAGCATCGGGCCGTCCACGTAAGAGTCTTGGGGCGCCTCCGACGAACTCGGGGTCAAAATTGGCCGTATCCAGCGCGTCAGCCTGGCCAGTCGTTAGCAGGAGTCATGGCCTTAGGGATGCTTGCACTCACCACGCTGGGCTTAAAGGTCGGCTCATACTTGCGCTGCAGCAGCTTCTCCAGTCAATGGCGTGAAAGAACGGATGAGCCTTGATCTCCGCCGACCCGTTGGCGCCGAGCCGCTCTTCGGGATTGCGGTTGCAGCTTGGTCAACAGATCCTGGCCGCCGGTGGCACCACATCCGAAAAGTGCAGTGGCTCTGATAGGATCTTGCGGTACATTTCATTGGTGTTTTCGTCGTAAAAGGGAGGCAGGCCAGTCAGCATCTCGTACAGCAGCACGCCCAGAGTCCACCAGTCGACCGTCTTGTTGTAGCCCTTGCCCATCAGCAGCTCCGGCGCAAGGTATTCGGGCGTCCCGCAAAAGGTATTCGTCCGGTCTTCGTCCTTCATGTCGAGCTTGCAGAGGCCAAAGTCGCAGAGCGCAATGTGGCCCTGGTAGTCGAGCAGGATGTTCTCGGGCTTTAGGTCGCGGTAGATGACGCTGAAGCCGTGCAGGCATTCCAGGGCGCAGAGCAGCTCCGCCGTGTAGAAGCGCGATCTGTTGACGTCGAACCGGTGTTCCTTTTGCAGATGGTGGAAGAGTTCTCCTCCATTGACAAACGCCAGCACGAAGTAGAGCTTCTCGGGCGACTGAAAGCTGAACTTGAGGGGGACAATGAAGGGATTGTTGATTTGTGCCAAGACAGACCGCTCGGCGAGCGTATGCGCCACCTCGGACCGGGAGATGATGTGGCTTTGCGAATCGTCTTGAGAGCGTAAATGCGGTTCGTGTCCTTTTTGCGTACCTGCATCACCTTCCCAAAGCTGCCCTTGCCCACAACCTTGAGCAGCTCAAAGTCTTCAATCTTGAGCTTGCCTGCTCGCGTCTCGACATATTCGACGCCGACCTTGATCTTGCCACTGCCGTACTGCACATCCACCCACTCGACGCCGCTTTGTCCTTCGCCCTTCTGGCCTTGGGCATGCTCGTCGGCAGCCTCTCCCGGTCCTTCTTGCTGGCCTTGGGGTCCTCACATACGGCTGCCGCCTCGAATCGAGGATTGATGCGAACGACGCCCAGAAAGATGTCCTGACCCGCCCGGACCCAGGAGCAGCGGTTGGGTTTCTGCGTACAGGTGGATGACAAGCTCCGTCATCCGGGAGACATCGAACTTGTACTGGTGCCGCCGCCTGCCCAGAGGGGATTCTCGTTGCCTTCGACGGAATTGACAAAGACCTGCACCTTGTCAAAGTCGAGAAGTGCGTAGGGCATGTATTTGCCTGAGATTCGGCCATGGTTTGTTGGTATACCGCCGAATCCACCGGCTGAGGAGTGTGGCCTGTTTGAGCCGTTCATGAAGGAACCGGCCGCTCGTTGCGAGGAAGAGGGTCGTACTGAGCCGGCCATGGTTGCCGCATTGCTAGATGACAGTGAGCCCTGGTGCTGCGAGGCAAAGGCAGCTCGGTGTTGCTCAGGCAGGGAGAAGCCTTGGCCCTCGTGGAGTGTGACGACAAGGATGCCGGGCTTGGGCGGCTTGACGACGGGCGCTTGGTTGCTTCCGAGGCAGCTAGTTTCAACACAGATATTAGCCCGGAATTGGCTTCCACCTGGCCAGGCACGATGAAAGCACATACCAATGGCGTTGTCGGTGGTCGGAGTCGTGGCGCCCGTGGCATTTTGAGCCTTGTCGTCCTTGTCTGTGATGGTCGAGGTAGAGGGGGATCGAGAAAAGGCGCTCAGGGTCCCCAGATGGGTATCCTTGAATTCTAGACGGGCAAGGCTGTCAGCTTCCGGTTGACACGGGGGGTGCTCGGGGACGCCGAAACGGGTCGTCCCGCCTAGAGGCTGGACATTGTCGGCTCGGGGAAGAGCAAGACGACGGGTACCAAAAAAACGTACTCTTGGTGAGTTTCCACGACATAGTGGCGGTATGCGTGGAAGCGGGGACGGCGGAGGACGACAAGGACGGGCGGTTGGTAGGGATCGTGACAGCTCAAGACGCGGGGCAAATGGGTATTTTGAATGGCGATGGTCGGTCAGTCAGGATAAAGGGGAGAGAGGAGACGCCGGGTCGGCGCAACGCAGTTCAGCTGTCGGGACGGAGGGTGCCAGATGGAATGGAGGGCTAGTGCTTTCTCCCCGGTGGCGACGAAGTGGGATCGCGGCCGAGTTGCTTATCCCAGGGTGGCTGTTGGTGACAGGTTGGCCTGGAAGTGGGTGGTAGTGGCAGAGTTGGCATGCGCAATGCAACCCCGCAGACGCCTGAAGCCTCCAGCTGCGCGAAAGGCGCCTTGACCGAAAGAGGGTGCGAGACTGGGTCAGTAGTCGACCAGGCTAAGGTAGGCCTGAGGATGCAGATAGTTGAGGACTGGCAGCTGGCTAGAGAGGGCGGAAACGACAGAAGACGAGGCCGGGTCGAGGGAGATGAGACGAGGGGTGGATGACGAGCGGCCGGCGTGGCTGAGGAAGGCGAATCGCCGCTGAACAAGGCTGGCAAAGGGTCAAGATCTCTTGGTGCTGGAACTTGGGGAGACAAAAGGGACAGAGGGAGAGAGAGGCTGCGCAAGGTTTGTACGTGTTTCGTTGGGAGAAGGGGTAGATGACGGCAACGACGAGGCGAAGCAGCAGCACAAACGACGCTGGTGAAATGGAGCCTCGGACGAAGGAAAGGGGGCCCAAATGCAGGTATATTGTGCTACGGTTAGTACCCGCACCTCGGGTCGAGGTATCTCGGGGAATGTGCCTCAGGCGCCGGCAGATGCCATGGGGTACTGCTATACAAAACACGGGGTTTGGAGGTACCCTGGCTCGGGCTATGAAATCATTCACGGGGCTTGACCACCTAGGTACCTTAAGGTACTAGGTAATTAGTACTAAGGCAGGGCAAGGGACGGTCAGCCATTGCAAGGGGGCATAGAATGCGCACTGTGTCTGCTTCTCGAACTGAGAGAGCCATTCCGGAATCCTGCCCGTCTTGTCAGTGCGCACATGAACAGAAACAAAAGGTGACGCACGGTGCTTCGAGATAAGATAGGGCAGACCGGCACCGCAGAAGTTACTCGCCAGAACACCCGGTGCATATCCGCACAGGACAGTACGGATACGAACAAATGAATGCGGCTTACTGGAGGGCAGAGGGGCCTACTGCTTCAAACAAGAAGAAAAGAAAATATTCATTCGCCCTTTTCCCCTTTAATTCCAGCAGGGCGACATAAGACGAGTCATTGGTTGTGGTCTGAGCCTGGGCGGCCTCATTTGATTACTAACCCACCTTCCTACCTTGTAAATGTCCAGGACCAGGCGCACCTTGCCAGGCACATCTCGGGCAAGGGGTCAAGAGGTGTTTGTACGGAGTATTAGCTTTCGTCCAAAATGGCGAGTGCTGAGAGCAGCCAGCAAGCGAATGGGGCGTCCATCTCATTGCGCAGCCGCGGCGAGATCTGACCCGTCTGAGCCCGTTCCCGACCAAGGGCACACGCGGCCCTATCGAGGTCAAACATGGCTCTGGCAAGGAAGGTAGTCCACGAGTTGGTCCTATAAGAGGAGATACGCAGCCATCAATTGCCTTGTACCGGGAGACAATCCAGGTGCAATTGATCGTTCTCTTGACAGCAATGGACACGTAGTAACCCGTAGGCGAATCTCGAAGCCCCGCAGGTACAAGCACAAGGTACCCGCCGTTCTGCAGCTGGTTGATACCTGACAATCCAGGCGCGTGGCCAGCCTGGCAGAAGCAGCAGCCTTCCATTCTGGTAGAGCCATGCTATGGGGGCATTTACCGCACATTTCCCACGAGCTCATCCCAAGCCTTTCGGTTCGCTTCAGCACGACAACAACAGCTGTATACCTTCGGCCTCCATCGATGCAGCAACGCCTCTTCCCTCTGCCTGAAAATATCCCGATCCTGCCCCTGTTGCATGGTGGTTGTTGGCGAGAGCGAAAGCCCACTACGCCGGTGACCGCCACGTCTCCCTTCCTCAGTCTACACCTCGAGTCGCCGATCCTCGGGCTGGATAAGAGCTTTGCACCGGCAGCTCAGGGCATCCACCCGCCGACACGATGAGATTGGACGTCAAGGTCAGTGCCAGTCTCTCCGGCTTCTAGGCCAGGATTGTGCGCTGACTCTCCATCTGCCCTCACAGCGCCAACTGTTCGCTCGCAGCGAACGAGTGAAGGGAATCGACTTTCACCCGCATGAGCCATGGATTCTCACGACCTCTATAGCGGTGCGTACACCGACTTCACTATTATTCGCCACATCTAAACCTCTGCAGGCCATGCATACATCTGGTCTTACGAGACGCAGCAAATCGTGAAGACTTTCGAGCTCACCGACGTCCCCGTTCGCGCCGGCCGATTCGTCTCGCGCAAGAATTGGATCGTCTGCGGTTCCGACGACTTCCAATTGCGCGTCTATAACTACAACACGTCGGAAAAGATCACTTCGTTCGAGGCGCATCCGGACTACATTCGAGCCATCGCTGTCCACCCGACCCTGCCCTTTATCCTCACCGCGTCCGACGACATGACCATCAAGCTGTGGGATTGGGACAAGGGCTGGAAATGCGTGCAGGTCTACGAGGGACACAGTCACTATGTTATGGGCCTCGCCATCAACCCCAAAGACACAAACACGTTTGCCTCGGCCTGCCTCGACCGCACCGTCAAGATCTGGAGCCTAGGCTCGGCCACTGCCAACTTCACTCTGGAGGCGCACGAGACCAAGGGCGTCAACCACGTCGACTACTACCCTCACTCCGATAAGCCCTACCTGCTCACCACGTCCGACGACCGAACCATCAAGGTGTGGGACTACACGACCAAGTCGTTGATTGCAACCCTCGAGGGCCACACCAACAACGTCTCTTTTGCATGCTACCACCCCGAGTTGCCCGTCATCATCTCCGGCTCCGAGGACGGCACCATCCGAGTCTGGCACGCGAACACGTACCGATTCGAACAGTCCCTGAACTACAGCCTCGAACGAGCGTGGTGCATTGCCTATCAAAAGGGACAGCAAGGCGTCGCCGTGGGCTTTGACGATGGCGCCGTCGTCGTCAAGCTGGGCCGCGAAGAGCCCGCCGTGTCCATGGACGCCTCTGAAAACTCATCTGGGCCAGACACAACGAAGTTGTGTCCTCCATCATCAAGGAGGCAAGTTGAGCTGCGCGTCGAGTATCTAAAGCTTCGACTGCTGACAAGTCTGTAGATGCCAGCATCAAGGACAATGAGCCAATCAGCCTCCCACAAAGACCTCGGAACGTGCGAAGTCTATCCGCAGACGCTGCTACACTCCCAACGGCCGCTTCGTCGCTGTGTGCGGAGACGGCGAATACATCATCTACACGGCTCTGGCCTGGCGCAACAAGGCCTTTGGCTCTGCGCTGGATTTCGTCTGGGCGTCCAAGGAAAACAGCAACGATTTCGCTATCCGCGAATCGCCCATGAGCGTCAAGGTGTACAAGAACTTTATTGAAAAGAGCGGCGGCCTGGACGTGGGTTTCCAGGCGGAGGGCCTCACCGGCGGTGTCTTGCTCGGCGTCATTGGTCAGGGCGGCGTCTCCTTTTTCGACTGGGCCACGGGCGGCCTCGTCCGAAGGATCGAGGTTGAGCCCAAGCAGGTTCGTGAGCTTGCCACAGCTGATGAACTCGGGGCACTGACATTGCGCAGGTCTATTGGTCGGATAGCGGTGAACTTATTGCGATTGCATGCGACGACACCTTTACGTGCTGCGATTCTCCTGAGAAAACTATGTCGAGGCAGTGCAGGCCGGTCAGGTGAACGAGGATGGCGTCGAGGCCGCGTTTGAAGTCATCACGGATATCAGCGAAAGGTAAGCCCGGCGGTCGCGTCGCGCCTCAGCGGCCTAGGCTGACCCCAGACAGTGTTCGGACAGGCGAATGGGTCGGGGACTGCTTCATCTACACCAATAGCACGAACCGACTCAATTACCTGGTTGGCGACCAGACGTATACCGTTTCCCACTTTGACAAGCCGATATATGTCCTTGGATACATCCAAAGAGACTCTCGCATCTACCTCGCGGACAAGGATGTCAACGTCACCTCGTTTGCCCTGTCGCTTCCCGTGTTGGAATACCAAACCTTGGTACCCGCGACGACATGGAGACGGCGGCCGAGCTGCTGCCGACCATTCCCGTGGACCAGCTGAACAAAATCGCGAGATTCTGGAAGGCCAAGGCCACAAGGAGTTGGCCTTGAGGTGGCGACAGACCCGGAGCACAAGTTCGACCTCGCTCGGCCTCAACCAGCTCGATATCGCCCTGGACCTGGCGCGCAAGGCGGACGCGGACCATAAGTGGAAGACGGTAGGCGACGCGGCTCTGGCGGGATGGGATGGCTCTTGCTGCGGAGTGCTTCGCACATGCCAAAGACCTCGGCTCTCTGCTTTGCTGCACTCGTCCACTGGCGACCGGCAAGGGCTTTCAAGCTGGCTGCTCAAGCGGAGGGCAACGCACAATGTCGCGTTCTCATGCTACTGGCTCCTGGGAGATGTCGACGGCTGCGTCGAAATGCTGACCAAGACTGGCCGTCTGGCCGAAGCGGTGCTTTTCGCGCAAACATAAGCCCAGTCTGGCCGCCTCCATCGTCAAGGACTGGAAAGAGAGTCTGGACAAGGGCAAGAAGGGACGGGTGGCAAAGCTCATCGGGGTCCCTGACGAGGACGCGGAGCTGTTCCCCGAGTGGGACGCGTGGTTGCAAGCGGAACGCGAAGGCGGCGACGCACTGGACAAGACGAACGTGGCGGGGGCAAATGGAGAGGCTCCCGTTGCCGAGAAACAGGCGCCGGCCGTGGACGCGGAGGAGGAGGAGGAGGAGGACGGAGGGGCGAGGCAAGGAGGACGAGGAGAACGCGGAGGATGAGGAATGGCTAGGCGCTCTCTGCTGTATTTCTGTTGCAAAAGTAGATGGCGGGACGAAGATGTCAATACTGGAGCAGGCCAATCCGCAAGGTGGAGCGAGCCAGCCATGGGCGCTGTCACTGTCGACCATTGGCGCCTGCCCAGTGAACTGGATAGAACGGTTCTCGAAACTATATGTTTTATTTTTTGATCAAAAAGATGCACAGAAGGCACTGAGTTGAAGTGACATGGACAAGTATATATATGCAAGTTGTTGGGATGCTTGAAAATCATTGCTGACCTCTTTGCGCCTGAACCAACCCACATGCAATGCTATTATTCTTTAAAGTGATGAAGAAGTCGCTCAATACCGACATGCATCCCTTGCTTCCTTTTCCTGTCTCTACAAGATAGCAACGGCCAAGCCAAAGGCGACGACGGCGGCGGCAGCCATGCCATTCTGGCGGGCCGGGGCGTTGCCGGACCGGGTGCTGCTGGAGACGGCGTTGGCGGCGGGGGTTGAGCTGGAGCGGTCTGAACCACAGGCGGAGAAGGCGTTTATGTTGGGGAGGTTGGAGCAGGCGGTGAGCTGGTTTGCGTTGCGCGAGGACCACGAGTCGAGCTGGGAGCTGTACGAGGAAAACTGGGCGGAAAGGTTGGGCGGGGTGGTGAAGCTGCAGAGGTCGGCGGGCGGCTTGCGCGCGAGGTCGGCCTCGAGGGCGGACTGGACCTCGGGGCGGGGTGGGCACGAGCTGAAGAGGGAGACGATGGCGCTGTAGCACTCAGTGGGGATGGTGGGCGAGGCGCCTCCCGTCTGCCGGGGGAGCAGGGCATGGGGGGTGTTGAGGGCGGCGGGCATGGCGGCCAGATAGTTTACTTCTGCCGAGGCCGACGAGGCGGCGGCGAGGGCGGCGAGGAGGGCGGCGAGACGGGACTGCATGGCGGCGTTTCCTTTTTGAAGGACGAGGCGAAAGATGTCAGAAGAGAGATGGCGAGCGAGGCGTGGTTGGCAGCTTGTTTTCAAGAATTCGAGAGCAGAGGCCGGGGGGAAGGCAAGGGAGAGAGGAAAGGGAGGGGCTTTTAATCTGTCCCGTGTCACGATTGCCGAGTGTTGGTGGACTTCTGGATCGAGGTAGGGCAGATTCCTGTTGTTCGGATCGTAGATCAGACAAAGACACTAGTCAGGCCTCGGGAGAGGGAGCGAGGTGAGCCTGTCACGATGACTCGAGGCCCATGGGTGACGGGAGTGGCCTCTGACTGAAATAGCCATGTCTTCGGCATTCAACCTCGGGAAAGATGCTTTCGATGGAGCAACAGAGAGGCAAGCGGCGGGTTTCAAGTCACTTGTAATGCGAGAGAGCATGGCAACACACGACCCAATCTCGAGAAAGGAAGGCGGACGGTTCATCCGAGGGCGCATCGGGCGGTTTCGCAAGTAATTAGGTAGTCATGTTCAAGGCAAGGGGAGTTTTGGGCAAGTGGGGACATTCTTTTTCCGTCCCGAATTTGAGTGCGCGCTGCAAGGATACAGAACCATTAAGCATGGGCCCACGAGTTTCAAGGAATGCAAGCGGGCTTGATGCCTGGATGAACCCTTGGGCAGAAGGCTAAATTAATTAACAATCCGACGAGAACGCATCCCATCTCGCACCCTGTCTCAGACCTTGTCTCCCATTTGCCCGTCACTCCAGCCGGCTGTCGAGACACAGGCGGGTTGTACCAGGCCAAGCTGGCAGCGGGTCCGGATTCCGAGGCAATCAGCGGTGGCATCCGCTCGTACTGTAGCGGTGACCTTAATACAGCTAGGCTGGATGTGTGTCTCGGCTGTGCATTTGCTGCTATCGCTGGGCTTTGCCCGTACTAGTTGTCGCTGTCCGCAACTCGGTGCGCGAGTCAGTTGGCGATCTACCAAGGTAGGTACGGTACAGTACAATAGGTAGGTACTGTACCAGGCAGGCTGCTCTCCGTACGGAGTACGTACCCAGAGAGGCCTTTGTCGTCGGCCGTCTCGGTGTGAATGTTGCCCGCGGGCTCTTGGCGGAGCAAAGCAAAGACACCGAACGTCTTGAAGCCCATGCTGTCAAGAAGATGAAGATGAAGAGCCGACAGTCTGTTCTGTACATGCTCGCTCTCGCTTCCTGCGACCGACAGCGAGCAGGTGGCGTGGTGAAAGCCACACGGGAGAGCCTACATGTAATGTACTGTGTAATTATGTATATCATAAGTCGGGTTGACTTCTTGTCTCGAGGTTGAACCCAACATCCGGCCGCCACCCCCCACTCGTCTGACCTCCCGGCAACCACGTTTTTCGTCGTGCGTCTTTTATTATCTCCTCTCGCCTCCGCCTTTTCATCAGGCCGGCTGGTGACTCCAGCCGCATGGAAAGGTCAAAGCGGCATCGGCCCTTTCGGCTCGTCGCCGCTGGGCGCGCTACGCCCAGCTGAAGCTAACGAGCGGATCCGTCGCATGATTATCAGATCCATCTGATAACAGCCACGAGATTTTACCTTTCTCTTTTTTTCTAGAGTTTGCTGTGCGTGTCAGTGACAGGCGGAAAGTAGGCTTCAAGACTGGAACAGACATTGTCGCCTCATCAACGTTGAGGTCGAGACTGCTGTACACGCGACCTGTTGATTCCACCGAACGACCACCCGCATCCGGAGCCTGTATTATTTTTCATTCTATTGGTATAGTTAAGAACGACCGCCTGCCTGCTCGACAGACCGGCCACTGACCAGCTGCTTCATTAGCTGCCGGCTTGCTTGCTGAAATCTTCCCACGTCGTCTCGTCCTCCTCCTCCTCCGCCTCCTCCTCCTCCTCCGCCTCCTCCTCCTCCGCCTCCTCCTCCTCCTCGCCACACTCATCAGCTACCAGCATCATCATCACCGCACCCGCACATCCGTCAGCATGGCAACGTCGCCATCGCCAAATACCGATGAAGGCCGCCCGCCACCTCGGCGCGGACGACGGCACCCATCCCCTCGACGCCGACAACGCCGCCCATCGCGCCCATCCAGGCGCCCTTCGGCCGCCGCCGCCGTCAGGACCTCACGTCGCCTGGCGTCGCCTCGCGTCGAGGCCCTGTCGGCGAGCATCTCCCGACGGACCGTATTTGCATCTTTCAGGCGTCTTCCTCCTGCCTACGCCTACGGGCTCGACGGCACCCTGCGCTACGCCTACCAGCCCGTCGCATCGGCCTCGTTCGGCGTCCACTCGCTTCAGGCCACCATCAACGTGGTTCGCGCCGTCATTGCCGCCGCCGCCCAGCCTGTGTCGGCCAAGATTGCCGACGTCTTTGGCCGCGTCGAGCCCTTTGCGTGGCCGTCTTCCTTTACGTTGTCGGCACCGTTGTCGAGGCCGTGTCCAACAACATCGACACCTTTGCTGGTGGCAGTGTCATCTACCAGATCGGCTACACCATGATTATTCTGCTCGTCGAGGTTATCATCGCCGACATCTCCTCGACCCGTGCCCGTCTCTTCTTCAGCTACATCCCCGCCCTTCCCTTCATCATCAACACCTGGGTCAGTGGCAACATCTCGGAAGCCGTCCTCGCCGCCACCACCTGGCGCTGGGGCGTTGCCATGTGGTGCATCATCTTTCCACTCTGCGCCATGCCTCTCATCCTCAGCCTCGGCGTCGTCGCTCGCCGTGCCCACAAGGAGGGGCGTCTGACCAACTATCGCTCCTCGTTTGAGATACTCGGCTTCCGCAGCTTGACTCTGGAGCTCTTCTGGCTCCTCGATGTCATTGGCCCCGTCCTCATGGTTGCCCCTTTGCCCTCATCCTCGTGCCCCTGACTTGCCGGAGGCTTCAGAGCAAGTGGAGAAGCGCGTCGGTCATCGCCCCCAGTCGTCGGCGTCTTGTGCATCCCCGTCTTCGTCCTCTGGGAACTCAAGGCGCCACCCGCTGGTGCCCTTTTCCTCATCAAGGACCGCTCCGTCTGGGCTCCTCGGCATCGCCATCTTCCTCAACTTCGCCTTCACCATGCAATCCGACTTTCTTCACCGTGCTGCAGGTCGCCTTTGACTTTTCCGTCAAGGCCGCCACCCGCGTCGTCTCCTCTACCTTCACCAGTGTCATTGTCGGACCTCCTTGGCCTGGTCGTCTTCAAGGTGCGCCGGCTCAAGATCTTTGTCGTTGTCGGAACCGCCCTGTACATGGTCGCCTTTGGCCTTCTCATCCACTACCGTGGCTCGACTTCGGGAAGCGGCCGAGCCGGCGTCATCGGCGCCCAGGTGCTTCTAGGTGTCGCCGGTGGCATGTTTCCATACACCGCCCAGGCCTCGCTGCAGGTCGGACTCAAGCACGAGAACCTGGCCGTCATGACTGGCATCTATCTGGCAATGTACAATGTCGGCTCCGCCCTTGGAAACACGGTGTCTGGGGCTATGTGGTCGCAGTTACTCCCCGCCAAGCTGGACGAGACGCTGGCCGACCTCAACTCGACGTTGGCCGCCGCGGCCTACGCCGACCCCTTTACCAACGTTGTTGCTGCCTATCCGGTGGGTACGCCCGAGAGGACAGCCGTCGTGGATGCGTACCAGTCGATCCAGCGCATCCTCTGCATCACGGGCGTCTGCCTCTGCGTGCCCTCATCTTTGCCGCGATGCTGCGCAACCCCAAGCTGAGCAACGAGCAGACGCTGGCCAAGGACAGCGCTTCTGAAACGGGGATGTCGACCTTGAGCGCCCTTGAGAGTGCATGCGACTCACTGGATATGGGGTATACTATGCACTGGATATGCAGCGGAGCGTCCTGTGCGACCCCGAGGCTGACGTCGGCAATCTTTGCCGACATGGGCTGAACGGCGGAACCACGTTGATGGTGGCCTGAAGTGAGTGAACGCCAAACGAGGCCGTAGGCGTAGGCGAGGAGGACGACGCCAAGAAGGATGCAAAACGGTCCGTCGGAGGATACATGCTGACGTTGAAGTCTGGTCCGACGGGTCAAATGGATGGACAGAGCGGAAGAGAGACCGTTCTTATATGGTGTCTGTGAGAGGCTGGTCGGAACTGAGCGCGGTGGATGATGCACAATGAGACAAGTGTAACTCCGTACAATGGACAGCAACGTCTCAGGCTGTCGCCGATGACTCATTATTTGCCCGTTGACATGCATTTCCAGTACCTCAGTGTCCTGCAGGCACCTTGTCATTGATGCTCATCCTCGGCAACGAAAGGCGCACTTACACGGCCCCATCGACACTCGCCGCCCCGCGAACAGAGACAAGGCCACACCATTGAGTTCCAACCTGGCGGTTTATTGCTTATACAATATACTGCCGGGGTAACGCAGTACCCGCCTGGATAGTCGCCGGTGCTCAAGTCTTGCACAGCATCGATGAAGGTGGCCAGGATAGCGCGGCTGACGGCCGAGGACATTGCCGACCGGGATTTTTCCTGAAGTGTCCAGAGTTATCGCCGCCATACGACCACCTCGCCTCTGGCCAAGAGATCAAGACGACGCCCGTTCCCACCTTCGAAAAACATACGGCTTCGACGAGCAAGACTTTGCCGAGCCGACGACCCGATAGGCTTTCTTGCGCTGACCGACGGCCAGCAGGTCATGGCTATGCGTTTGCGCTGAAGGACTGGAACAACGTGGCGCTCCTGCACACCATTGCGCTGGACGTCGAGGTTCGGGGGCAGGCAACGGCGCCACGCCTTCGGCGCCGTCGTCGGCTGGGCGCGGAGATTGGCGTGGCAGGCATCCGAGTCGAGTCGCAGTCCAATAATGTCGCGGCTGTCGCTTCTACAAGAAACTCGGCCTCAGGTTTGGCGGCTACGACGAGCTGCTCTACATGGGAGTGCAGGAGCACAAGGAAGAGACCGCCTTGTTCTGGTACTACGTGTTATGATCCGGATGATATGCCGAGTGATTGAACAACGTCTGGACCTGGAGTTGAGGCAATGGAAGAACATCAAAGTCATCATTGGCATGTTCTCGGTCCGTCATCAAGCTTAGGCTTCTTAGCCATCAAAAGGCGTCTCATATGGCCTTTCGGCCTGTGGCGTGATGCGTGCAGGTGACGCCTCTGTCCATTCTCCCAGTTGGCCAGAGCAGTGTGCTGGGTTACCCGATTGTCCCATACGACCACCGTTCCTCCTCCCACTTGATCCGGCCTGGAAGTCGGCACCGCCATGTGGTTGTAGAGGAACTGGAGGATGGCGTCGGACTCTTCCTTTTCATCCCTAAAATCTCGCGTGTAACTGTCAAGCAAACAAGTGTCAGCCACGTCGAGTTCATCGAGCCACCCAGCAGAATGCAGAGCGCTTCGTTTGTCCAGAACACCACACACTGATCGTTGACAAAGAGAGCCTTTTCTCCGTTGCCGGATGAGTCCGCACAATCGGGTGCTCGTTGACGACGGGCTCGTCTCTTGATGCTGGCCCTGATGGCGGCGGCGTTGACCTGCTCAATGCCCGAGTGCGTGGCCTTTGCCGTGAAGACGCTCCTGGAAGAGCGGGCTCAGACGCCTGTAGGCCTGGACGGCGTCGACAAAAGCGTGTCGCCTCCGGTGTCCGGCTTGTTCAGGATGTAGAGGAACGTTGTGCCGGGAGGCTGCTGCTCGTACGTGGCATCCGAGCCAGGCCACCGTGGTCGTGTGGTACCGAAGCATCTCCTCCTTGGCCTTGTCACCCTCGCCGCGGTGCACGAGCTGGATCTCGGATAGCTCTGGCACTCCCGATGTCGGGTGGATGTGGTGTCGGCCAAAGTAGGAGCCATGATGGAGGGCTTCGGAGATGGGGAGGTCGGCAAAGTCTGGTTCCGGAAGGCAACAACCTTGCGCTGTGCCACGTATAGTGCGAGCTCGTCCTTGCCGGCGTCGCTGAGCGAGGACAGCTGGATCCCTTTCACCTCGGAGCCGATGGTCGGGGTGAGGTCCGTGACGGAGGTGCCCGGCGGCAGCAGGTTGGGAAAAGACGGGTCGGCATCTTTGCCGTGTTCGTAGTGTTCAAAGGGCTCGAGAGGGGGGTATCTCTCCTCGGGGTTCCAGGTAGGCAAGTAGTGAAGGTACTGATATGCTGGGTCAACTTCCGATTTCCGGTCTCTGCGTCGAGGGGATAATCTGAGGATAATCACCTGGCGGCATTGTTGCCCTTTTGCCCGTTTCTACATCTCTGTCGATTGAGGTGCCGTCCGTCTCCTTGTACTTGCCGAATGTGAGCTTGTAAGTGGAAGAAGTCGTGACCTCAGTGGTTGTCCCGACAAGTGAGGGCGCCATTCTGTATATGGCAAGCAGGCGAGTCGTCGTCTTGGACCTCTCAGTCTTTACGGTGGAGGGGGGGCCTCGGCTCTAGATATATATGTATGGATGCCGAGGGATGGAGCTGGACCTGGCTCCCCCGGTTTTCAATCCGACTACTGACAGCCCACCCCCCTTTCCGGTCTCCAACGGGTCCATGCCCAGATCCCCGCAGTGACCGCATCACGCAACATATTGCGAAATGCAACTGATTGCTTCGCCATACCAGTCCAAAACGGATGTGCCATCTGCGAGGGGACTTGCGCCGGTCGACGTCGGAACTGGCCAGGCCGAGTTGACGCGATGATGGTGCGGATGACGCCACCGCTACATATGAGGTCAAGGAGGATGTCGAGCACGCAATCTCATGAGAGGTTGTGCACCCACGGCGCGTCTACATAACTGGGCCCCTTGCCGCGACGCAAAAAGGTTGTTAGCTGCGGCTTGAACACTGCCGTCCGCGTTTCACGTCTGATCCATGCACTTGGTTTCCCGCTTAGCTTGTGCTACCCGCTCATGAGCGCTGTTTGCTGACAACTTACATGTACGTAGCAGCTGCTCAAGAGCACGCACGCTCAAGTTAGAAAGGCCAGACGTCGAGATGTTGCCCAACCTCCTCTTTGCATCCGCTTCTGCCGTCTCAATGGGCATCGATACCCAACCGCCAGTATATGCCAAGCAAACTCGACTGGACATCCAGCCAAACCCATACGGTTGCAGTGCGACTCGACATGATTGGTTGCCATTTGTGTCGCTTGGAAGCAACACCTGCAGGGCTCGGCGATGCATGTTGGAGCGGCATCGTCAAGTGGCGGAGTCCGGAAGTGTCCAAATGTGTGTCAGAATAATGGCACGATGCGAGTTTGCTGTCCCGCGCAGGCACAACGCAGCGCCGGGGCCGGGGGCGGATACGTACATACGCGGAGACAACGGATGCGCGAGGGACGCGGTGCGCCGTCCGACGGGCCATGTGACAGTGTGGGCCGAAGCCGGGCTGCTTTTGCGAATGAAGCAAGCCGGGAAGCGGTGCCGGGTGGCTGTCGTATTCCACGGAGTTCGGATCATTGTCATTGATCGCGAAACGACGTTTCAGGACGGCGTTCACACCCGTTTGGCCATTCCACCTCCGTCAAATACGGTTGACTATATGATTTCATGTCTGCCGATGCGACGACTGCTCATGTCCTTGAGTATTCCATTTGTTGGCGTCCTCGGGAACTCGCCGGCGTACTAAGCCAGGAAGCGCTCCGAACACGCGAGTTAGGACAAGCAACTGATCGTGGTGCTTCCATCTCGGTTCTGAGCCCTGGTCTTGTTGGGGCTGAGGCTGGGTCGAGGCTCCGGGATGCTCAACTGAGCGCATCGTCACGCGGCACATGAACATGGGTGAGACATTGAAAGCCAATCATCTCGCCCAAGGGACATTTACCCTGGCTCAAGTCCACGGTTCGATACTAGGTATCGATCCGTGAATGCGCAACTTGCTGATCGCGGGAAGCTTTCCATGGGAAAGATACACGGGGGTGAATACTGATCCGAGG
The DNA here is from genome assembly GCF_020360975.1 of Hirsutella rhossiliensis. Taxonomy (NCBI): domain Eukaryota; kingdom Fungi; phylum Ascomycota; class Sordariomycetes; order Hypocreales; family Ophiocordycipitaceae; genus Hirsutella; species Hirsutella rhossiliensis. Next base: position 10,032 of record NW_025408698.1, on the reverse strand, counting down.
ACGACGCAGGATGCCATCTCATCAGCATATCGCAAGGGGAAATCTCCAACTGGCACACGTGGTAGTTGTTGATGAAGCCATGATGCTCGTTTATCGCTGCGGCCATCCGGCCGGTAAACTCGAGATCAACTGAAGCCTCGCAGCGTTGCATAGACGCATCGAGGTCGGACGGTACTTGTTTTCTGAGGAGAAGCCCACGCCGTCGCCTACCTCAGTCGCTCCGCCGGTCAGGACGACGGATTATCCAAGCCTTGATCCATTGGTTCTAGATGCATCCGACTGCTGTAAAGTGTCTCGTGGCAATGCGTCAATGCGTCAACGGTAGGGATAAGCCAGTTTCACGTATGAGCCGGCCACTCGTGAGACATGCGGATGTTGCACACAAGCACGCGAGACTCGATCGCAAGCGTGTTTTCCGAGGTGCTTGTCTCTACTTGTCGTTGCCCTGAATTGTGTCTCTATTGAGATTGGGCGCCAGCTTTGCTACCCGCCTCTCGCAAGTATGTGAATTGAACTGGCGTCGAGAAAAGAAAGTTGAAGCCACGGAAGACGGCGGAATACGCGACGAACCGCTCGCCGGACTCTTTTCACCATGAAGAAGCGCCAATGGGGAAACAGTGAGAGACCGAGAGGAAGGGTTGTCGAGGAGCTTGTCAAGATCTGGACATGGACATTTAGACTGGCTATCGATGAGACATCTTGCAGGCTTCATGTTCAGATGGTTTCGATAAGGTGTAAGAATCAAATTTCGAGCTGTCATCGATGGCATCGGCTGCCTACCAGCTAAGCCAGCACTGTCTGCTTGAGCCTTTGCCTTTGGTCGAAGATCGAGTACTTCAGAGGACCTGTATATCAGGCTGTTTGGATGTGCGAGACTACGTGTAGGGATTATTAGCAACCAGGTGTAGCGTGCATTGTTCAAGGCTCTGATTTTCTTGATTTACCTCCCAGAGGTACGTCTGTATGGCATACCCATATGAACTCGGCCAGCCAGCATAAGAGCAGAGATGTCAATCCAAATGGCCGGGGATTTGTCAACATGTCTCCGACCAAGTCTGAATTCAGGTTTGATCACCAAGACGCTCGTGTGCACCACAACACCATCTGCCACAGCACATGAAGCAGTCGCCGCCGATAATCCAAACAGAGACGTGTCAATGAAACCCAAGAACTTATTGCGTGTTGCAACATGAGCTCACGAGATTACATCAAGCGAAGGGGTGACCGCATGAATATTTCCAGAGCTCGGTTCTGGAACGACACGAAAGCGACATGAAACCAGCGCGCAGTAGAGGCCAGCATTGATGATCTCGAACTATCCAAGACGCGGGAACTAAAGGCATCCAGTGCTGGCACTGATACGTTCGCTTACTTTCAGGGTGGTGAAGCCACCACCAGACACCAACAATGCTTCCACACACCACTCGCTATGATTGACCCGACTGAAAGCGTGGAGGAGGACTGCTGGAAATACGTCATGGGCCCAAGAGCCTCGCGTCATTACGAACCGACAAGCTTGGTTGTTAAATAACCTTAATTTCAGGTGCTGGCCTAAACGTACATGCTCTCTGCCTGATGGGGAAGGTCAGCAAGCGGTGGCATCAGACGACCGGACGACACAGGCCCGGATGAGCCTTGGCAAGCCATTCATGGAGCCGATGCCTGAGGGGCCACAAGACATTTTCATATGACCCATGATCCTGGATCCAGGCCCTGCAAAGATCGACGATGTGACCCCGCAACAACAGCCCTGCGTCTGATCTGCACAGGCCGGCTGATGAGCGGGGAGTACTCCGGACGTACGAACAAGGGTGTCAAATTCCGGGCGACAAGCTAGCTTCCGTGGGGTATCTAGGGGGTAGCAGTACTCCGGGTAAAACGCGTCCGCCCGACTGTCCAGGAGGTCACACAAGACACGCGTCTGACTACAGGACCTGGCGGTCCGGCTCTGCCTTGGGCGTCTCTTGGCAGCCAGCAATGCGCCTGTGTCGGACAACGGCACTCGCCGCAGTCTGCCGCCGACATGAGACCGGCAGCCAAGATACACTGTTTGTGGCAGCAGTTCAACGATGACTGCATAAAACCAGGTCCCTACAAGCTGAGGGGGATCACACAGCCTCCAGCCTCCCTCCAGCCAGGAGGGGCGATGGTGCTGTGTCTACGAAGTATAATAGACTGAACGATAGCATTCCATGGCTCGGCAAGGACGCCTCCCTGCCATTCCACCTACCCCTGCCACCGTGGCATCTATGCTTTTATTCTTGTTCTTCCTCGACCGTATTTTGTCACTCGGTCTCCCCTGACCACGGCTTACAATCCACGGGCGCTAACATCCGGCCCGTTTCGTTAGTTGACTTCGACTCTAGTCGTCATGCAACTCCTACATGCGGTCCTATGGAGCAGCTTATTTTGGCTATCAGTCGCTGCGGGATCTTTGCAGTCCGTCTTTAAGCGCGCTCCCGTGCCGTACAGGGTCCAGACGCCGCCCCTGGACACGGACTGGACATACAAGGTCGGCAGAGACCCTTGGCCCGAGCATCCTCGCCCCCAGCTCCGTAGAGATGTCTGGCAGAACCTGAACGGAATCTGGACGTATCAAGAGGCCAGGAGCGCCGCCGATATCGACAAGCTCCCCGGCGGTCTCCTTGAGCGCGAGGTCCTGGTCCCGTCATGTATCGAAAGCGGCCTGTCGGGGATCCAGCTCTCAACGTAACACGCATGTGGTTTGCGAGAAGCTTTCGAGTTTCAAAGGAATGGGAAGGAAGTCGGTCACCTCCACTTTGAAGCCGTGGATTATGACGCCACCGTTTTTGTCAACGGAGTCAAAGTTGGCAATCATGTTGGCGGATATTTTCGATTCAGCCTCGACGTGACGGCTCAAGTCAAGTTTGACGAGGACAACGAACTGTAAGCTCACTCTTCTCCGCGAGTTGCGTGCTGATGTCTTGTGGATCTGACCGATGGTTGAACGCAGACTGGTTTTCGTGTACGATCCTTCCGACTCCGAGGTCATTCCCGTCGGCAAACAAACCAAGAATCCAAGACACATTTGGTACAGGCCGTGCTCGGAATCTGGCAGACGGTGTGGCTAGAGAGCGTTCAAGAGACCACATCCAGCAACTCGACGTGGCGGCCGGCATGGACGGAATCGGTACGCATGCCCGCGGGATGGAAATAGACACAACTGTGGATGCTGACCTCGCCCAGTCACCTTGACCGCTCATAGTTCTCGAGAGGAGGAAACCCCATCGAAGTTTCCATCTACAACCGAAAAGGGCACGTGGTTGCTCGCCGAAGAGGAAATGCCGACACGGAACTCCAGTTTGAGGTGGACAACCCCGAACTTTGGGAGCCATCTTCGCCCACTCTGTACAACATGACCATCAAGATGGGCGAAGACGAAGTCCAAAGCTATACCGGATTCCGAACGATTTCCAAGGGCCTCGTCAACGGCATTCAGCGGCCACTTCTGAACGGGGACTTTGTCTTTCTGTTCGGCACTCTCGATCAAGGATACTGGCCCGATGGGCTCTACACGCCGCCCAGTCGTGAGGCTATGATTTATGACCTGAAGATGCTCAAGTCCCTGGGCTTCAACATGGTTCGAAAGTAAGTCTCGTGCTCGTGACGTTTCGCCCAGACTCACCGCCGTGCTCACGCAATGAACTCTTAGAGTTGAGCCCGATCTTCTTATCAAGCATGTGATGAAATAGGCTTGATGGTTGTTCAAGATATGCCAAGCTTGCCGGATGACTTCAACCGGCTACCCAATGACGCACAGCAAAAGGAGTTTCAGCGCCAGCTTGAAGTCCTCATCAGCGAGCACAAGAGCTATCCGTCCATTGTGACCTGGGTAAGACGTGGCGAGGCAGGGTGAACGAATCGTTAGAGTCAATGAGCTAACGTGCTGCTTGACAGGTCATTTACAACGAAGGCTGGGGCCAGCGGAGAAACGCACCGTATCCCGAAGGGCAACTCACTGATGTCGTGCGCAGCATTGACCCTACGAGGTTGATTGACTCCGTGACAGGCTGGTTCGATCACGGGTTTGGGACTTTTCCGTAAGCTTATGCCGCGAAGAAAACAGGGAAACTTAATTGCAAACTGACACCGTTGATCCCAGGATAACCACCATTACGCGAATCCCCAGGCACGCCATTTTATTCCATTGCATCTTCCCCGTATGATCCAACGCGAATTGGCTTCCAGGGCGAGTTTGGGGAATTGGCCACAATGTTTCAGCCGATCAGTGAGTTGGCCCTGTTCTTTACGCGCTCAAGGTTCTGACGCCGTTTCGGCTGCTAACGGTTTCACTCGTGCTCAGCCTTTGGAAAGTCCAGCAGGCGATAGACACAATCAACCAGACATACGAGGTCAGCAAAGACCTAAACGCCTATAACTATAGAGCTAGCGTCTTTATGGAGCTGCGCGAGCAAGTTGAGCGGTATGCATGCAGCGGAGGCGTCTGGACCCAAACAACGGACGTTGAGGGTGAGGTTAACGGGCTGTACACATACGATCGCCGCTTGCTGCGTCCAGATGTGCAGCAGTGGAAGGACGACATCGCGCTCCTTTACCGGGCTGCGCTCGCACGAGGGGTACGCTAATCATGAATGTTTTAACGACAATCCGGATTATGAGGACGGGTTGATGTTCAGCTGCTGTGCCTGCAGTAAGGAGCATTGTCCCTATGCTCTTTTAGCTGTTGGGACATGTTGATTCGGATATTAGTTCAGGAGGCATTGGCATGACTGGGATGGTGAGAGAGCGGCGAGTGCACGGAGGTGACAGCTCGCGTTCATGTGCGGGTGGCTGGAGACAACCCTTGGGAAGAGACCAGGGCCTTATTATCGTCGGCTGCGGCGCCTGGCCCTCTACATGTGGTTTTGGGGCCGACACTGGATTTTCATCCATTAATTATGTAACGGCTTGGAGGAACAGCGCATCTTAGTCCGCCTGCTAGATGGAGCGTTGATGATGCTGAAATCCTTGTCATACTTATTCATTTTGCGTAATGCAAGAAACAACCTGTGCAGGCATACATTCGTGGACATGACAGGAATGCTTTGAGCGCTATAATCATGCAACGTCACTCCTATTCAGCTGAACGAGAACAGGCGAGCTGCCCTTCCGCGACATCGCCCCCGCCAACTGTCCTTGTCTCTCGACGGGAAAGGGAGAAAGACTTACGAGTGGTTGGCGGATGGCACCCGACCAAGTTGTTCCCTAGTGGCCTGTCTTGTGGATATGGTGTGGGTGCAAGGCGTGCGCATGCCTCGAAGTGGCCGGATCCGTAACCATCAAGTCCGGACTCGTAGAGGTTGAAACTCTGGAATTCCCTAGCACCATAGAATCAAATTACCGGTAAGAAGGGTGTACATCTTTATTTCTCCAAAGATTAATAGCACCTTTCTCCATTCGGCGTTTACATCAGCTACGCATGTATACCGCTGTAGCATGCTATAAATCTCGAGCGGCACGTAGCTGGATAGCGACGGGTAAGAAGGCCAAATATTGTACTGTCCACCGACTCATCTACGCGCACATTCTCAACACAAACTCCCACCGCTCAACCGAAAATAAAGTCCAGCCATGCCGGCCATTGTCATGATTACATATGCCCGGTCTCCGGACCTACAATTCAACCATTCGCACTATTATTCGACTCACATGCCGCTGTGCAATCAGAAATGGGCAAAGTACGGTTTCCAGTCGTGGGACGTGGTAGAAATGACCGAAGATTCACCATACGCTTTGATGTGCGTCATGCGGTGGACCAGCATGGAGGCGTACCAGAAGGCTATGCAAGAAGAAGGAGCAGAGATCATGGCGGATATCAAGAACTTCACAAATGTCCGTCCGGTGGCCTTGAAGGGAACCGTCAAGGAGCAGTGGTCAGCAGGAAAATGAAGCTTCGTGAACGATGGCGTTAAGGAGGGCCAAGGACAACGGCTAGACTAGGTTAAAGATTCGTGAATTATGCATGTCAACACTTCTCCGAGACATGTTCACCCGCGTGCAATCATGACAGACAATACTCTAAATTTGGCCTGTTGTATGTTCCCGCTGCCGATCCTCACCCTCCGCATCTAGTCCGTTTAACGAACATGAGGCGATGACCAGATCCGGCCTTACTTCAAAGTCTCATCCGACCTTGTCGAAACGGACAGGGCGATAAGAGCACTCCGGATACGTTCAAAACGAGAGGCTAGTGGGTTTTGCTTGAACTTTACCGATGCCGTCATGTTATCCCGGTCATGAAGGCTTGGCAGGAAACTCCGTAGGTCCCCGAGAATGGGGAGTCGGCGTATGTCGTCTATGGGAAAGCTTATCGAGCAGTGTTACGCAATGGTGCACCCGCTTCCGGGTGCGTATATCCTGCTTTGACCTGGACCGAACAGCCTTAATATTTCTTATGCCGTTCCGTCTAAGGACTTATATATACCAAATAACTTTGCCAGGCCAATGGATCCTGTTCAATCCTGCCGCCCCAAGCATTTGATGAGCCCCTGAACCCGTTATCCTGAGCGCCCTACCCTTAGTCTCTATTCAAGGCATCCACGCACTCCGGGACAATGCTGTCAGCCCAGCTGCCCCAACCGGCCGGTCCAAACCAACAACTCAACCCTGGACAGAGGTCTCAGCAGTTGAGTGACCTGGCTGGCGCCGGCAATGGCCAGTTGGCAGACAAGCCGTACGGCCGTCGCCTGGCTATCAACATCATCGAGGACCTGGCCAAAAACGAGCCGTCGCGTCCCTTCGTCTTCACTCCCAATGGCTCCGAGGCCAAGGACGGCTGGGCCAAGGTGACTTACAAGCAAATCTACAACGCCATCAACCATGTTGCCGGAGAAATCACAAAGAAACTCGGACCTGCGCCTGCGGGTGTTCCCTACCGTTGGGTACATCGGACCCAACGATGTTCGCTACCTCATCATGATGCTGGGATGCGTCAAGGCTGGATACCAGGCTTTCTTCGTTTCGCCGCGAAACAGTCTTGAAGGCTTCCTCTCCCTGTTCGAGGCAACCAACTGCAACGCGTTTTACTACGCCGAGGCGAACCGCCAACTCGTCCAAACCTGGATGAAGAAGAGAAAGCTGCAGGCTTTCGCGGCTCCAAGCGCAGATGTTTGGCTCAACGCCGAGCCACAACTGTTCCCGTACAGCAAGTCGTTTGAAGAAGCGCAGTGGGATCCCATGGTCGTCCTTCACACCAGTGGATCGACCGGTATACCCAAGCCCATCGTCGTCAGGCAGGGCCTTTGCCATCGCGGACGCGTTTCGCTTTCTCCCGACGAGCCATGGCGCCAAGTTCTCGCTGCAGGAATGGAGCGACAGGTCCACGAGACTGTTCCTCCCAATGCCAATGTTCCACGCGGCCGCCGTCTACGTGTTCTTGTCGATGGCCATTTTTACGGACAGCCCATCGCACTTGGCATCCCTGAGCGCCCGCTAAACTCTGATCTTGTTATCCAGTGCCTTGCCCAGTCTGAGCTGACGCCGCTCTCCTCCTCCTTCGATCATGGAGGAATTGAGCCACACCGAGGAGGGTATCGAGACGCTCAGGAAGTTGAACTTTGTGTCTTTTGGAGGAGGTAAGATTCTACGCCCGAGTCTTCTCGTTTCCCTGTGGCTAAACCTTTCCAGGCGCTCTCTCAAAGGCAGCTGGCGACATGCTTGTCGAACGTGGAGTCACCTTGGAGAACTCCATGGCGTCCACAGAGTAAGTATTCAATGAAAAATTCAATGCCGATTTTGTTTAACATGTTCGTCTACAGGCATTTCCCCCTCGGTATTTCCAACGGAACTCCAAGCTGTGGCAGTACTTTTTCAATATGGATGTTATGGGGGCAGACTGGCGCCCGCTGGAAGATGACGATGGTGTCCATGAGCTTGTCTCGTTCGGAAGGACGCCAACGGGCGTCGACAGCAAGGCGTCTTCTATACCTTCCCAGACGCGCAAGAATGGGCGACCAGGACATCTTCAAGCGCCACCCCGATCTCCCGGACCATTGGATGTACCAGGGACGAATTGACAACATCATCGTCTTCTCCAATGGCGAAAAGCTCAACCCCGTCAGCATCGAGGCAGCCGTCACTGCGCACGCAACGTGAAGGGTGCCGTCGTTGTCGGACACCAGAGATTCCAGCCTGCACTGTTGGTTGAGCCTGCCTCCCACCCGACAAGCGACGAGGAAAGAGAAGTTCCTCGAGGATTTGTGGCCGCTCGTCGAAGAAATCAACAAGGAGACGGTGGCTCGGCCGCATCAATCGGTCCTTTGCCGGACTGACCGATCCCGCGAAGCCGTTTCCTCGAGCTGGAAAGGGTCAATTCAGCGAGCCGCCGCCCTGCAGCTCTACAAGGATGAGATCGACACACTGTACGAGAACGCATGGTCCGGTGGAGCGTCGGGCCCGATCGCCCTCGATTTCGACAGTGCCGACAAGCTGACTGGCTCCATAATTGACTTGCTGCAAACAAAGTTTGGGCCCCGGAGCTGGAGGGCGATACCGACATCTTCAGCGCTGGCATCGACTCTGCCCAAGTCATCCAGATGGCAAACATGCTGCGCTCCGGCGTGGACGCTGCCCATCCGTCCGATAACCCGAATCAGTAGCGCCTGGACGACATTTACGCCAACCCTACTCCTTCGCAGATGGCTGCACATCTTCTTGCCGTGGTCAATGGGTCTTCGATCGGGGGCAAAGAGCGGAGAGTGAAGTCTCCATTGCGCAGAGACTTCTGTCCAAGTACACGAGCGATTTGCCAGCTCCCGTCTCAGGCAAGCAAGAGCCACTCTTTGAAGGCCAGACAGTGCTTTTGACCGGTACTACGGGATCACTGGGCGCCTACATGCTGGACATGATGTGCTCCTCCCCTCAGGTGAAGAAGATTGTGGCCTTGAACCGAGGCTCGGATGGAGGCCGCTCCCGGCAACCTGGCGTCAGCGGAGAACGAGGATTGAGCCAAGACTTTTCTAAAGTCGAGTTTGTGCAAGCGGACCTTTCCAAGCCCAGATTGGGCGTCGAGGAGAAGATGTACAACAACCTCCTGCATGAGGCTGACCGAATCATTCACAACGCATGGCCGGTCAACTTCAACATCAGCGTCGGGTCCTTTGAGCCGCATATCAAGGGTGTGCGTCACTTTGTGGACTTTGCCGCCGCAGCCAAGAAGCGTGTGCCGTCCTTTTCCTCTCCAGCGTTAGCACGGCCGGTACTTGGTCTTCAGACGACGAAGTGCCAGAGACTGGCTTTACCGATCTCAACCTGCCAACCATGGGCTACGGACGGTCTAAAGCGGTCAGCAGCTTGATCCTGGACGAGGCGCGAGAAGTGTGGGCTGTCGACGGCGGTGATCCGGGTCGGCCAAATCGGTGGCCCCGTAAGAAGGAGCTTGGAACAAGCAGGAGTTTTACCCGAGTCTCGTCGCTAGTGCCAGTCACCTCGGAGTCCTTCCTGACCAGCTTGGACCGCGACACGTTGTTGATTGGGTCCCTATTGAAGATACCGCAAGCGTCATCTTGAGATCGCGGGAGTGACAGCCAAGGTGCCGGCCTCTGAGATATCTGGCTACTACCATGCTTGTAATCCGCCAAGACAGACTGGACAGAGTTGCCCACGCCGTCAAGAAATATTATGGCGACAGAATCAAGAAGCTTTGTGAGCTTGGAAGAGTGGCTCGACGTTCTCGAGAAGAGCGCCACCGACAACGCTGACCTGGAGAAGAACCCTCCATCAAGCTGCTTGATACACAGGCAGACGCCGCCGTATAAAGCCGGCCGTCACTCGACGCCTTCGAAACCAAGCGGGCAAGGGAGAATAGTGCAATGATGCGGAAGATGGAGAAGATTAACCCAAGTCTGGTGGAGCTATGGTGCTCCCAATGGGCATTTTGAGCCAAGTACTGAACAAAGGCTGCGAGAGAGGAGAGTAATGACCGTGATGGATAGGACGCGGAGGGATAAAAGCCCTGACTTTGTCGGCGGGTAGGGCAGGTTACACAATGGTCTTCGTTGGAAGACGACATAC